>NW_028320690.1:0-137395 GCF_062004578.1 Staurois parvus
CCCCCCCGTATGAACACTGTGGAGGGTGACCCCCCCTGTATGAACACTGTGGAGGGTGACCCCCCCTGTATGAACACTGTGGAGGGTGACCCCCCCTGTATGAACACTGTGGAGGGTGACCCCCCCCTGTATGAACACTGTGGAGGGTGACCCCCCCCCCCGTATGAACACTGTGGAGGGTGACCCCCCCCTGTATGAACACTGTGGAGGGTGACCCCCCCTGTATGAACACTGTGGAGGGTGACCCCCCCCTGTATGAACACTGTGGAGGGTGACCCCCCCCCCTGTATGAACACTGTGGAGGGTGACCCCCCCCCTGTATGAACACTGTGGAGGGTGACCCCCCCTGTATGAACACTGTGGAGGGTGACCCCCCCCTGTATGAACACTGTGGAGGGTGACCCCCCCCCTGTATGAACACTGTGGAGGGTGACCCCCCCTGTATGAACACTGTGGAGGGTGACCCATACATCCCACCAATAGATGAGTCTCTGCGATCCCTAGAGAAGTCTTGATAAGGCTCTTCTGCCAGAATTCCTGTCCTCCCTCCCCCCCCCCCTCCATTCTCCCCCCCCATCCTGATTTTAATCTTGTCCCTATTCTGGAAGAGCCCCCCCCACCCCTCCCCCCACCGCTAACCTTTCCTTATCTCAGG
Organism: Staurois parvus; assembly: GCF_062004578.1. NCBI lineage: Eukaryota > Metazoa > Chordata > Amphibia > Anura > Ranidae > Staurois > Staurois parvus. The sequence continues at coordinate 656 of NW_028320690.1, forward strand.
ATCGTGCCGCCTGGATGATTTGCTTCACAAAAGGCCCAACATTCTCCTGGCTGGAGGCCTGGGGGGGGGATTCCGCTGTCAGATTCCTCCAGGAGATAGGAAGGGATGGGGGGGATGGGAAGAAGTAGGGAGTGATGGGGAGGGGGTGATGGGAAGAAGTAGGGAGCGATGGGGAGGGAATGATGGGGAGGGAATGATGGGAAGAAGTAGGGAGTGATGGGGAGGGGGTGATGGGAAGAAGTAGGGAGGGATGGCGGGGGATGGGAAGAAGTATGGAGTGATGGGGAGGGAATGATGGGAAGAAGTAGGGAGCGATGGGGAGGGAATGATGGGGTTGGAGGTGGGGGGGGGGTTAGAGGTGGGGGGTTGGAGGTGAGGGGTCAGAGGTGGGGGGGGTCAGGGGGGGTTGGAGGTGAGGGGTCAGGAGGGGTTGGAGGTGAGGGGTCAGAGGTGGGGGGGTTGGAGGTGGGGGGGGTTAGAGGTGAGGGGTCAGGGGGGGTTGGAGGTGAGGGGTCAGGGGGGGTTGGAGGTGAGGGGTCAGGGGGGGTTAGAGGTGAGGGGTCAGGGGGGGTTGGAGGTGAGGGGTCAGGGGGGGTTGGAGGTGAGGGGTCAGGGGGGGGTTAGAGGTGAGGGGTCAGGGGGGGTTGGAGGTGAGGGGTCAGGGGGGGTTGGAGGTGGGGGGTCAGAGGTGGGGTGTTGGAAGTGGGGTGGGGGGGTCAGGGGGGGTTGGAGGTGAGGGGTCAGAACTCTCGCAGGTTTTGTGTCCCCATTGGGGAGATTTCCACTGTCTGGGGATGAACCCGGAAGTCGGCGGTCAGTAGCAGACCAATGGTAGGGGATCCCATTTCCCACAGTTGCACATACATAAAGGGGCGGGGCTGCTTATGACATCATCGGCCTATGTGACCATATAAGGCCAATGACATCCGAGCAGCCCCGCCCCTTTGTCTACGTGGCACTGTGGGGGTGTGGAATCCCAAATCCGCAGCTCATTGGCCCAGTGCTGAGCACCGCCTCCCAGGTACGGAAGAACACGAGGTCACACCCCTGCCAATCCCAAGCTCCTCCCTATTGGTGACTACTGACACTGGAAGGGAAATCTGGAAATCCTCCAATGACTTTTCAGTGACGATCGGCTTAGATTTCCCACCAATCACGTAGTAGAAGGGCCCGGATGGCTGGCTGGGGACAGGCTGAATGGACAATCTGGGTCCCAATGTGATTTTTGGCGCTATAGGGGGTCGCGTTCACCCGGCTCTCTCCTTCTATAAGGGTCTCCATGACATTGTCCCGGAATAGGAAACCTCCCGGCTGCCCCTATAATCTGGATTTCCTGCCCTGGCGCGTGTCGTGTATATAGTCCGGCCCTCTATATCCAGCAGTCCCATGATTGGTCAGCCGTGACTTTCTGCAATAAGTCAGAAGCAGCCAACTTCATGGGTGACATGTTCTCCTGGACCGGGACTGACGTCTGAATTGTGTTGTCTCTGCAGGCAGCCTGTAGATGGCGACACTCGGGGGGGCATTTCCTCCACCACACGTATGTTCTGTGTACAGAGGATGTTCGGCTATTTCCTCTAAATACAGCGAATCGGGAAAATACCGCATTCTGGTCACTAGGTGGGGCTGGTGATGATGGGAGATAATTATACATTGTGGTTGTTGGCGCCATCTAGTGGCCATTTCTCAGCCGGGATCTCAGATTCTTTTCATAGGAAAGGTTAGTGAAGATCGAACACACAGAAGGCGATCGTTCGCTCCGTCATTCCAAACACACGGGCAGATTGCGGTGATGTCACTGTGATGTCACTGAGACCCCCAATCACCCTTTCCACCTCTCGTGTTCCTCCTCGCTGTGACTCATCATGGCGTTCCTCATTCTGCCGCGGGGAACTTCGCTGACAATTCTTCACTTCCTCCAGAAACTGAAATCGTTCCCAAAGCTGCAGATGGCTCCGAAAATAACATCTGTGAGTGGGAGGAGCCCAGAGCATTCACATTCACCAAGGGGGAGACTTCCCATGTACATTCACCTGGAGGGAGACTTCCCGTGTACATTCACACAGGGTGAGACCTCCCGTGTACATTCACCCAGGGTGAGACCTCCCGTGTACATTCACACAGGGTGAGACCTCCCGTGTACATTCACACAGGGTGAGACCTCCCGTGTACATTCACCCAGGGTGAGACCTCCCTTGTACATTCACCCAGAGGGAGACTTCCCGTGTACATTCACCCAGGATGAGACCTCCCGTGTACATTCACCCAGGGTGAGACCTCCCGTGTACATTCACCCAGGGTGAGACCTCCCGTGTACATTCACCCGGAGGAAGACTTCCCGTGTACATTCACCCAGGGTGAGACCTCCCGTGTACATTCACCAAGGGGGAGACCTCCCGTGTACATTCACCCGGAGGGAGACCTCCCGTGTACATTCACCCAGGGTGAGACCTCCCGTGTACATTCACCCAGGGTGAGACCTCCCGTGTACATTCACCCAGGGTGAGACCTCCCATGTACATTCACCTGGAGGGAGACTTCCCGTGTACATTCACACAGGGTGAGACCTCCCGTGTACATTCACCCAGGGTGAGACCTCCCGTGTACATTCACACAGGGTGAGACCTCCCGTGTACATTCACCCAGGGTGAGACCTCCCGTGTACATTCACCCAGAGGGAGACTTCCCGTGTACATTCACCCAGGGTGAGACCTCCCGTGTACATTCACCCAGGGTGAGACCTCCCGTGTACATTCACCCAGGGTGAGACCTCCCGTGTACATTCACCCGGAGGAAGACTTCCCGTGTACATTCACCCAGGGTGAGACCTCCCGTGTACATTCACCAAGGGGGAGACCTCCCATGTACATTCACCTGGAGGGAGACTTCCCGTGTACATTCACACAGGGTGAGACCTCCCGTGTACATTCACCCAGGGTGAGACCTCCCGTGTACATTCACACAGGGTGAGACCTCCCGTGTACATTCACCCAGGGTGAGACCTCCCTTGTACATTCACCCAGAGGGAGACTTCCCGTGTACATTCACCCAGGATGAGACCTCCCGTGTACATTCACCCAGGGTGAGACCTCCCGTGTACATTCACCCGGAGGAAGACTTCCCGTGTACATTCACCCAGGGTGAGACCTCCCGTGTACATTCACCAAGGGGGAGACCTCCCGTGTACATTCACCCGGAGGGAGACCTCCCGTGTACATTCACCCGGAGGGAGACTTCCCGTGTACATTCACCCAGGGTGAGACCTCCCGTGTACATACACCCAGGGTGAGACCTCCCGTGTACATTCACCCAGGGTGAGACCTCCCATGTACATTCACCCAGGGTGTGATCTCCCGTGTACATTCACCCAGGGTGAGACCTCCCGTGTACATTCACCCAGAGGGAGACCTCCCGTGTACATTCACCCAGGGTGAGACCTCCCGTGTACATTCACCCAGAGGGAGACTTCCCGTGTACATTCACCCAGGATGAGACCTCCCGTGTACATTCACCCGGAGGGAGACCTCCCATGTACATTCTCCCGGAGGGAGACTTCCCCTGTACATTCACCCGGAGGGAGACCTCCCCGTGTACATTCACCCAGGGTGAGACCTCCCGTGTACATTCTCCCGGAGGGAGACTTCCCGTGTACATTCACCCAGGGTGAGACCTCCCGTGTACATTCACCCAGGGTGAGACCTCCCGTGTACATTCACCCGGAGGAAGACTTCCCGTGTACATTCACCCAGGGTGAGACCTCCCGTGTACATTCACCAAGGGGGAGACCTCCCGTGTACATTCACCCGGAGGGAGACCTCCCGTGTACATTCACCCGGAGGGAGACTTCCCGTGTACATTCACCCAGGGTGAGACCTCCCGTGTACATTCACCCAGGGTGAGACCTCCCGTGTACATTCACCCAGGGTGAGACCTCCCATGTACATTCACCCAGGGTGTGATCTCCCGTGTACATTCACCCAGGGTGAGACCTCCCGTGTACATTCACCCAGAGGGAGACCTCCCGTGTACATTCACCCAGGATGAGAACTCCCGTGTACATTCACCCAGGGTGAGACCTCCCGTGTACATTCACCCAGAGGGAGACTTCCCGTGTACATTCACCCAGGATGAGACCTCCCGTGTACATTCACCCGGAGGGAGACCTCCCGTGTACATTCACCCAGGGTGAGACCTCCCGTGTACATTCTCCCGGAGGGAGACTTCCCGTGTACATTCACCCGGAGGGAGACTTCCCGTGTACATTCACCCGGAGGGAGACCTCCCGTGTACATTCACCCGGAGGGAGACCTCCCGTGTACATTCACCCGGAGGGAGACTTCCCGTGTACATTCACCCGGAGGGAGACTTCCCGTGTACATTCACCCGGAGGGAGACTTCCCGTGTACATTCTCCCGGAGGGAGACTTCCCTGTACATTCTCCCGGAGGGAGACTTCCCGTGTACATTCACCCAGGGTGAGACCTCCCGTGTACATTCACCCGGAGGGAGACTTCCCGTGTACATTCACCCGGAGGGAGACCTCCCTGTACATTCACCCGGAGGGAGACCTCCCGTGTACATTCACCCGGAGGGAGACTTCCCTGTACATTCACCCGGAGGGAGACTTCCCGTGTACATTCACCCAGGGTGAGACCTCCCGTGTACATTCACCCGGAGGGAGACTTCCCGTGTACATTCACCCGGAGGGAGACCTCCCGTGTACATTCACCCGGAGGGAGACCTCCCGTGTACATTCACCCGGAGGGAGACTTCCTGTGTACATTCACCCGGAGGGAGACTTCCCGTGTACATTCACCCGGAGGGAGACTTCCCGTGTACATTCTCCCGGAGGGAGACTTCCCTGTACATTCACCCGGAGGGAGACTTCCCTGTACATTCACCCGGAGGGAGACTTCCCTGTACATTCACCCGGAGGGAGACTTCCCTGTACATTCTCCCGGAGGGAGACTTCCCGTGTACATTCACCCAGGGTGAGACCTCCCGTGTACATTCACCCGGAGGGAGACTTCCCGTGTACATTCACCCGGAGGGAGACCTCCCTGTACATTCACCCGGAGGGAGACCTCCCTGTACATTCACCCGGAGGGAGACTTCCCTGTACATTCACCCGGAGGGAGACTTCCCGTGTACATTCACCCGGAGGGAGACTTCCCATGTACATTCACCCGGAGGGAGACTTCCCGTGTACATTCACCCAGGGTGAGACCTCCCGTGTACATTCACCCGGAGGGAGACTTCCCGTGTACATTCACCCGGAGGGAGACCTCCCTGTACATTCACCCGGAGGGAGATCTCCTGAGTACATTCACCCGGAGGGAGATCTCCTGAGTACATTCACCCGGAGGGAGACCTCCCTGTACATTCACCCGGAGGGAGACCTCCCTGTACATTCACCCGGAGGGAGACCTCCCTGTACATTCACCCGGAGGGAGATCTCCTGAGTACATTCACCCGGAGGGAGATCTCCTGAGTACATTCACCCGGAGGGAGACCTCCCTGTACATTCACCCGGAGGGAGACCTCCCTGTACATTCACCCGGAGGGAGACCTCCCTGTACATTCACCCGGAGGGAGATCTCCTGAGTACATTCACCCGGAGGGAGACCTCCTGAGTACATTCACCCGGAGGGACATTCGCCCAAGGTGAAATCTCTCGGGTACATTCACCTGATATTAGAGTCTCCAAACTACTTGGCAGGGCCCTGACATCTGTGTGCTGTGAAGTTCCGGGTCACACTGTAGAATCGCAGTCCAGATGTGTTCCAGACAGGAGTGGACTGACCATTTGGAAACTCGGCAGTGCCGAGGGCCCGGGGTCAGTAGGGGGCCCCATGAGATGCCCCTGGTACCTTTTTCATAGGCTTTTTTGACTTTGGGCAAGGACACAGGGGCCCCATGATCCCCTATTGCCCGGGGGCCCCATGAGTTGTCAGTCCAGCTGTCTGGTTCCGGATGTGTTTCTGCATGCGCGTTCCGGTGCGGTTTTGGTGCATTTTTGAAGGTTTTTTACCGCGCTCCAGTGAAGTTCTGTGCAGGAAAAATGCCGCCGGCTCTACTTTTTTGCAGCCGGAACTGCGAGCGATGATGTCATCTATGACACCGACAACCAGCAACTGAAAGGCATGGAGTGTGCAGCGGCCCTGACGCATGGAGTGTGAAGCTGCCCTGACGCATGGAGTGTGAAGCTGCCCTGACGCATGGAGTGTGAACTGCCCTGACGCATGGAGTGTGAACTGCCCTGACGCATGGAGTGTGAAGCTGCCCTGACGCATGGAGTGTGAAGCTGCCCTGACGCATGGAGTGTGAAGCTGCCCTGACGCATGGAGTGTGAAGCTGCCCTGACGCATGAGTGTAAAGCTGCCCTGACGCATGGAGTGTGAAGCTGCCCTGACGCATGGAGTGTGAAGCTGCCCTGATGCATGGAGTGTGAAGCTGCCCTGACGCATGGAGTGTGAAGCGCCCCTAATGCATGGAGTGTGAAGCGGCCCTGACGCATGGAGTGTGAAGCGGCCCTGACGCGTGTTGTCACCATTGATGTGCGCTCGGAAATCCCTGAACATGGAGTGGCGCACCCCTCAGCGGACCGATAATCGCCTCTTCCCGTAATGTGACGCACCGCAGATTATTGTGGCGTTGATGTGTTGCAATAATCCATTGGAGATCCGTTCACAATGAATGACACCCGATGCAGGAACGGTGACACGTGACACCCGATGCAGGAACGGTGACGCGTGACACCCGATGCAGGAACGGTGACGCGTGACACCCGATGCAGGAACGGTGACGCGTGACACCCGATGCAGGAACGGTGACGCGTGACACCTGAGTTGTCGCACAATTCTGAAAATATTCATTTCTCTGCAATGAGACGGCGAGCGCTGACAATGGTGACTACTGACACCGCGAGCTGATAAATAAGCGGAACGCGCGTACACGTTACTCCCGGGAGCGTTCCCAACGTCCAGCTCAATCCTGGAGATCTGATTGGTCAACATCTTCATTGCAATGCAAGGGTGAAGGATTCTATTGAGGGGAGAGCGCCTCCTGCTGGTAGGTTGAGGAATCAGAATCCAGCAATTGTCCTTCATTATTAGGACTGAAGAGGTAAAGAGCACCAGTCATGTGCAACCACCTGAGAGCCAATGAGGACACGCCCCCTGAGAGCCAATGAGGACACGCCCCTGAGAGCCAATGAGGACACGCCCCCCGAGAGCCAATGAGGACACGCCCCCCGAGAGCCAATGAGGACTCGCCCCCCGAGAGCCAATGAGGACACGCCCCCGAGAGCCAATGAGGACACGCACCCGAGAGCCAATGAGGACACGCCCCCGAGAGCCAATGAGGACACGCCCCCGAGAGCCAATGAGGACACGCCCCCCGAGAGCCAATGAGGACTCGCCCCCCGAGAGCCAATGAGGACACGCCCCCGAGAGCCAATGAGGACACGTCCCCTGAGAGCCAATGAGGACACGCCCCTGAGAGCCAATGAGGACTCGCCCCCTGAGAGCTGACGAGAGCTGGCCTCAGTGGGAGGAATAGTGCCCCATCATTGGTGTCAGTGGGAGGAATAGTGCCCCATCATTGGTGTCAGTGGGGAGGAATAGTGCCCCATCATTGGTGTCAGTGGGAGGAATAGTGCCCCATCATTGGTGTCAGTGGGGGGAATAGTGCCCCATCATTGGTGTCAGGTGGGAGGGAATACTGCCCCATCATTGGTGTCAGTGGGAGGAATAGTGTCCCATCATTGGTATCAGTGGGAGGAATAGTGCCCCATCATTGGTATCAGTGGGAGGAATAGTGCCCCGTCATTGGTGTCAGTGGGAGGAATAGTGCCCATCGTTGGTGTCAGTGGGAGGAATAGTGCCCCATCGTTGGTGTCAGTGGGAGGAATAGTGCCCCATCGTTGGTGTCAGTGGGAGGAATAGTGCCCCATCGTTGGTGTCAGTGGGAGGAATAGTGCCCCATCATTGGTGTCAGTGGGAGGAATAGTGCCCATCATTGGTGTCAGTGGGAGGAATAGTGCCCCATCATTGGTGTCAGTGGGAGAAATAGTGCCCCATCATTGGTGTCAGTGGAAGGAATAGTGCCCCAATCATTGGTGTCAGTGGGAGGAATAGTGCCCCATCATTGGTGTCAGTGGGAGGAATAGTGTCCCATCATTGGTGTCAGTGGGAGGAATAGTGCCCCATCATTGGTGTCAGTGGGAGGAATAGTGTCCCATCATTGATATTAGTGGGAGGAATAGCGCCCCATCATTGGTGTCAGTGGGAGGAATAGCACCCCATCATTGGTGTCAGTGGGGAGGAATAGCGCCCCATCATTGGTGTCAGTGGGAGGAATAGCGCCCCATCATTGGTGTCAGTGGGAGGAATAGCGCCCCATCATTGGTGTCAGTGGGAGGAATAGCGCCCCATCATTGGTGTCAGTGGGAGGAATAGCGCCCCATCGTTGGTGTCAGTGGGAGGAATAGCGCCCATCGTTGGTGTCAGTGGGAGGAATAGCGCCCCATCATTGGTATTAGTGGGAGGAATAGTGTCCCATCATTGGTGTCAGTGGGAGGAATAGTGTCCCATCATTGGTGTCAGTGGGAGGAATAGTGTCCCATCATTGGTGCTGGGAGGAATAGTGCCCCATCATTGGTGTCAGTGGGAGGAATAGTGCCCATCATTGGTGTCAGTGGGAGGAATAGTGCCCCATCATTGGTGTCAGTGGGAGGAATAGTGCCCCATCATTGGTGTCAGTGGGAGGAATAGTGTCCCATCATTGGTGTCAGTGGGAGGAATAGTGCCCCATCATTGGTGTCAGTGGGAGGAATAGTGCCCCATCATTGGTGTCAGTGGGAGAAATAGTGCCCCATCATTGGTGTCAGTGGAAGGAATAGTGCCCCATCATTGGTGTCAGTGGGAGGAATAGTGTCCCATCATTGGTGTCAGTGGGAGGAATAGTGTCCCATCATTGGTGTCAGTGGGAGGAATAGTGCCCCATCATTGGTGTCAGTGGGAGGAATAGTGTCCCATCATTGATATTAGTGGGAGGAATAGCGCCCCATCATTGGTGTCAGTGGAGGAATATCACCCATCATTGGTGTCAGTGGGAGGAATAGCGCCCCATCATTGGTGTCAGTGGGAGGAATAGCGCCCCATCATTGGTGTCAGTGGGAGGAATAGCGCCCCATCATTGGTGTCAGTGGGAGGAATAGTGCCCCATCGTTGGTGTCAGTGGGAGGAATAGCGCCCCATCGTTGGTGTCAGTGGGAGGAATAGCGCCCATCATTGGTATCAGTGGGAGGAATAGCGCCCCATCGTTGGTGTCAGTGGGAGGAATAGCGCCCCATCGTTGGTGTCGGTGGGAGGAATAGTGCCCCATCATTGGTGTCAGTGGGAGGAATAGTGCCCCATCATTGGTATTAGTGGGAGGAATAGTGTCCCATCATTGGTGTCAGTGGGAGGAATAGTGCCCCATCATTGGTGTCGGTGGGAGGAATAGTGCCCCATCATTGGTGTCGGTGGGAGGAATAGTGTCCCATCATTGGTGTTAGTGGGAGGAATAGTGTCCCATCATTGATATTAGTGGGAGGAATAGCGCCCCATCATTGGTGTCAGTGGGAGGAATAGCACCCCATCATTGGTGTCAGTGGGAGGAATAGCGCCCCATCATTGGTGTCAGTGGGAGGAATAGCGCCCCATCATTGGTGTCAGTGGAGGAATAGCGCCCCATCATTGGTGTCAGTGGGAGGAATAGTGCCCCATCATTGTGTCAGTGGGAGGAATAGCGCCCCATCGTTGGTGTCAGTGGGAGGAATAGCGCCCCATCATTGGTATCAGTGGGAGGAATAGCGCCCCATCGTTGGTGTCAGTGGGAGGAATAGCGCCCCATCGTTGGTGTCAGTGGGAGGAATAGCGCCCCCATCATTGGTGTCAGTGGGAGGAATAGCGCCCCATCATTGGTGTCAGTGGGAGGAATAGTGTCCCATCATTGGTATTAGTGGAGGAATAGTGTCCCATCATTGGTGTCAGTGGGAGGAATAGTGCCCCATCATTGGTGTCGGTGGGAGGAATAGTGCCCCATCATTGGTGTCAGTGGGAGGAATAGTGTCCCATCATTGGTATTAGTGGGAGGAATAGCGCCCCATCATTGGTGTCGGTGGGAGGAATAGTGTCCCATCATTGGTGTTAGTGGGAGGAATAGCGCCCCATCATTGGTGTCAGTGGGAGGAAATAGTGTCCCATCATTGGTGTCAGTGGGAGGAATAGTGTCCCATCATTGGTATTAGTGGGAGGAATAGTGCCCCATCATTGGTGTCAGTGGGAGGAATAGCACCCCATCATTGGTGTCAGTGGGAGGAATAGCGCCCCATCATTGGTGTCAGTGGGAGGAATAGCGCCCCATCATTGGTGTCAGTGGGAGGAATAGCGTCCCATCATTGGTATTAGTGGGAGGAATAGCGCCCCATCATTGGTGTCGGTGGGAGGAATAGCACCCCATCATTGGTGTCAGTGGGAGGAATAGCGTCCCATCATTGGTATTAGTGGGAGGAATAGCGCCCCATCATTGGTGTCAGTGGGAGAATAGTGCCCCATCATTGGTGTCAGTGGGAGGAATAGCACCCCATCATTGGTGTCAGTGGGAGGAATAGTGCCCCATCATTGGTGTCAGTGGGAGGAATAGTGCCCCATCATTGGTGTCAGTGGGAGGAATAGTGCCCCATCATTGGTGTCAGTGGGAGGAATAGTGCCCCATCATTGGTGTCAGTGGGAGGAATAGTGCCCCATCATTGGTGTCAGTGGGAGGAATAGTGTCCCATCATTGGTATTAGTGGGAGGAATAGTGCCCCATCATTGTGTCAGTGGGAGGAATAGCACCCCATCATTGGTGTCAGTGGGAGGAATAGCGTCCCATCATTGGTGTCAGTGGGAGGAATAGCGTCCCATCATTGGTATTAGTGGGAGGAATAGCGCCCCATCATTGGTGTCGGTGGGAGGAATAGCACCCCATCATTGGTGTCAGTGGGAGGAATAGCGTCCCATCATTGGTGTCAGTGGGAGGAATAGTGCCCCATCATTGGTGTCAGTGGGAGGAATAGCGCCCCATCATTGGTGTCAGTGGGAGGAATAGTGCCCCATCATTGGTGTCAGTGGGAGGAATAGTGCCCCATCATTGGTATCAGTGGGAGGAATAGCGCCCCGTCATTGGTATCAGTGGGAGGAATAGTGCCCCGTCATTGGTGTCAGTGGGAGGAATAGTGCCCCATCATTGGTGTCAGTGGGAGGAATAGTGCCCCATCATTGGTGTCAGTGGGAGGAATAGTGCCCCATCATTGGTGTCAGTGGGAGGAATAGTGCCCCATCATTGGTGTCAGTGGGAGGAATAGTGCCCCATCATTGGTGTCAGTGGGAGGAATAGTGCCCCATCATTGGTGTCAGTGGGAGGAATAGTGCTCCGTCATTGGTATTAGTGGGAGGAATAGCGCCCCATCATTGGTGTCAGTGGGAGGAATAGTGACCCATCATTGGTGTCCGTGGGAGGAATAGCGTCCCATCATTGGTGTCAGTGGGAGGAATAGCGCCCCATCATTGGTGTCAGTGGGAGGAATAGCGCCCCATCATTGGTGTCAGTGGGAGGAATAGTGTCCCATCATTGGTGTCAGTGGGAGGAATAGTGCCCCATCATTGGTGTCAGTGGGAGGAATAGTGTCCCATCATTGGTATTAGTGGGAGGAATAGCGCCCCATCATTGGTGTCAGTGGGAGGAATAGCGCCCCATCATTGGTGTCAGTGGGAGGAATAGTGCCCCATCATTGGTGTCAGTGGGAGGAATAGTGCCCCATCATTGGTGTCAGTGGGAGGAATAGTACCTCATCATTGGTGTCAGTGGGAGGAATAGCGCCCCATCATTGGTGTCCATGGGAGGAAAAGCGCCCCATCATTGGTGTCAGTGGGAGGAATAGCGTCCCATCATTGGTGTCAGTGGGGGGGAATAGTGCCCCATCATTGGTGTCAGTGGGAGGAATAGTGCCCCATCATTGGTGTCAGTGGGAGGAATAGTGCCCCATCATTGGTGACAACCCCAACCCCCAACTTCTGGGTGACATCCCCAACCCCCCGCTTCTGGGTGACAACCCTCCACCTCCCGCTTCTGGGTGACAACCCTCCACCTCCCGCTTCTGGGTGACAACCCTCCACCTCCCACTTCTGGGTGACATCCACCCCGTTTTTGGCGATGGTGACCCCTCCGGAGAGTCATGCGATCCTCCAATCGCATTCCTCCAATGCCATGTTTACAGTGAAGTCTTTCTGGGACGGTGAGGTTTTCAGGTGACCAGGGTGGAGTTCTCCTTTAAGGCGGGTTGGGTGGAGTTCTCCTTTAAGGCGGGCTGGGTGGAGTTCTCCTTTAAGGCGGGCTGGGTGGAGTTCTCCTTTAAGGCGGGTCGGGTGGAGTTCTCCTTTAAGGTGCTGGTTGTAGTGGAAGCCTTGATGGAGTCCAGGAATTCCCTGCTGAGGTTTTCTGTTGCAGACAATGAGCTGTAACCTGACACCTCTGGGGCCCCGGGGCCACAAAATAGAAACCTGTTGTTTGTGTTGTGTGCTGGGTATTCAGTGACTAATTACCACCCCCCATCACCCCTCCCCCTCCTCCAAGTCTACCACACCCCTCCCCCAGGTCTACCACCCCCCTCCAGGCCTACCCCCCCTCCCCCCGGTCTACCACCCCCCATCACCCCTCCCCCCTCCTCCAGGTCTACCACCCCCCATCACCACCCCCTCCTCCAGGTCTACCACCCCCCATCACCCCTCCCCCCTCCTCCAGGTCTACCACCCCTCATCACCACCCCCTCCTCCAGGTCTACCACCCCCCATCACCCCCCCCCCTCATCCAGGTCTACCACACCCCCCCCTCCTCCAGGTCTACCACCCCCATCACCCCTCCTCCAGGTCTACCACACCCCATCACCCCCCCCCCCCTCCAGGTCTACCACACCCCATCACCCCCCCCCCCCCCTCCAGGTCTACCACCCCCCATCACCCCCCCCCTCCTCCAGGTCTACCAACCCCCATCACCCCCCCTCCAGGTCTACCACACCCCATCACCCCCCCCCCCCCCAGGTCTACCACCCCCCATTACCCCTCCCCCCTCCTCCAGGTCTACCACCCCCCCCCTCCTCCAGGTCTACCACCCCCCATCACCCCCCCTCCTCCAGGTCTACCAACCCCCATCACCCCCCCCCCCCTCCAGGTCTACCACCCCCCATCACCCCCCCTCCAGGTCTACCACCCCCCATCACCCCTCCCCCCCTCCAGGTCGAATCTTCTTCAGTAAAGATCGGAGTCATGGAGACTTTTGGGGGATATTTTTGGTTGCGGAGATCCGACCCGTTTGGTTTGGATGTGAGAACTTCAATCATCAGGAGATCCCAGAGAGGGGTCACCTCCCTCACCATGTTGGGGGGTCTCACTCCAACTGATGAAATCTTCATTTTTCTTGCACTGTAGAGAATTCGGCGAGAGTAGTGAGACTTCATTGCAGCAGAACTAGTGACTCTGACATGGGACAACGCAGGAGCACAGCAGGGAGACAGGGACAGAGTGTTGTCACCCTATGACAGGACGTGACCTCCATGGCAGGATCTCCAGGGGCACATATGACAGGGTGACAACGCAGGGGACATATGGCACAGTGACAACACAGGGGACATACGGGCACAGTGACAACACAGGGGACATACGGCACAGTGACAACACAGGGGACATACGGCACAGTGACAACACAGGGGACATACGGCACAGTGACAACACAGGGCACATATGGCACAGTGACAACACAGGGGACATACGGCACAGTGACAACACAGGGCACATATGGCACAGTGACAACACAGGGGACATACGGCACAGTGACAACACAGGGGACATACGGCACAGTGACAACACAGGGGACATACGGCACAGTGACAACACAGGATCACCAGGAGCACAGTGACAACACAGGGGACATACGGCACAGTGACAACACAGGATCACCAGGAGCACAGTGACAACACAGGGGACATACGGCACAGTGACAACACAGGGCACATACGGCACAGTGACAACACAGGGCACATACGGCACAGTGACAACACAGGGGACATACGGCACAGTGACAACACGGGACATACGGCACAGTGACAACACAGGGGACATACGGCACAGTGACAACACAGGATCACCAGGAGCACAGTGACAACACAGGGGGACATACGGCACAGTGACAACACAGGGGGACATACGGCACAGTGACAACACAGGGCACATACGGCACAGTGACAACACAGGGGACATACGGCACAGTGACAACACAGGGGGACATACGGCACAGTGACAACACAGGGGACATACGGCACAGTGACAACACAGGGGGACATACGGCACAGTGACAACACAGGGCACATACGGCACAGTGACAACACAGGGGACATACGGCACAGTGACAACACAGGGGGACATACGGCACAGTGACAACACAGGGGACATACGGCACAGTGACAACACAGGGGACATACGGCACAGTGACAACACAGGGGACATACGGCACAGTGACAACACAGGGGGACATACGGCACAGTGACAACACAGGGGGACATACGGCACAGTGACAACACAGGGGGACATACGGCACAGTGACAACACAGGGGGACATACGGCACAGTGACAACACAGGGCACATACGGCACAGTGACAACACAGGGGGACATACGGCACAGTGACAACACAGGGGGACATACGGCACAGTGACAACACAGGGGCACATTTGGGAGATGGGGACAGAGTATTATCAACCTGTAACAAGCAGTGACCTCCATGGCAGGATCACCAGGGGACATATGACAGGGTGACAATGCAGGAGCACAGCAGGGAGACAAGTTCAGAGCGTTGTCACCCTATAACAGGCAGTGACCTCCATGGCAGGATCACCAGGGGCACCTGTGAGGGGGTGACCACACAGGAGCACATTTGGGAGATAGGAATGGAGCGTTGTCACCCTATTATTATACAGGACTTATATGGTGCCAACAGTTTGCTCAGCGCTGTACAATATAAAGGGAGACAGGAAGTGCCTGAAGAAGGACCTCCATGGCGGGATCACTGGGGATTATTTGAATGAAAACCACCAATGTAAAAAGACTGAAAGGAACATCTGAGTTGTCAGAGTCGGTATGGAGTGCAGGGGGCGGAGCTGAAGAGCTGGAAGGTTCTGCCACCTGATGAGGGATTTCCTTCCTGGGGGGGGGCAGGGAACGCCCTGGGCTCTGCATATCTGGGGGGGGGGGGGGGGACAGTGTGTCACAAGTCTTATCTTGCTATTGCATGCTGGGGGGGGGGGGGGGGGGTCACAGTGTAGAATGGTTTTGGTCAAATATAAAGTTATTTGTAACATTTTTGTCAGTTTTTTATCTTTTATTGCAATTTGTATCAAATCCGAGCTTCTTATTGGGGTCTGTATATCGGGGGTGCGCTGTGTGTGCGGGGGGGGGGGGTAGTGGAGGGGTGCTCTGTGTGTGTGCCTGGGGGGGGGAGCTCTGTGTGTTTGGGGGGGTGGTGCTCCCTGTGTGCCGGGGGGGGGGGGGGTGCTGTGTGTGTTTTGGGGTCCCTCTGTGTGATATCCAAGTCACGTCCTACATTGTATCTTCTAGTCCATGGTGGCCGCATTAGTTTTCTTTTTTTGGGTTTTCTTTCCTTTATTCTCCTCTGCTGGTCCCTCATGTCTGCGTTTTGTCCCTCCATATCTCTGGAGGAGCCATGGTTGTCACACTGGCCGGGCGGAGAACATCGAACTTTGTTCGACCCGGGAACTCAGCACAGGGATGGTGGGAACCCCTCATAGTGGGCACAGGGATGGTGGGAACCCCTCATAGTGGGCACAGGGATGGTGGGAACCCCTCACAGTGGGCACAGGGATGGTGGGAACCCCTCTTAGTGGGCACAGGGATGGTGGGAACCCCTCACAGTGGGCACAGGGATGGTGGGAACCCCTCATAGTGGGCACAGGGATGGTGGGAACCCCTCTTAGTGGGCACAGGGATGGTGGGAACCCCTCATAGTGGGCACAGGGATGGTGGGAACCCCTCTTAGTGGGCACAGGGATGGTGGGAACCCCTCATAGTGGGCACAGGGATGGTGGGAACCCCTCTTAGTGGGCACAGGGATGGTGGGAACCCCTCATAGTGGGCACAGGGATGGTGGGAACCCCTCTTAGTGGGCACAGGGATGGTGGGAACCCTTCATAGTGGGCACAGGGATGGTGGGAACCCCTCTTAGTGGGCACAGGGATGGTGGGAACCCCTCTTAGTGGGCACAGGGATGGTGGGAACCCCTCATAGTGGGCACAGGGATGGTGGGAACCCCTCTTAGTGGGCACAGGGATGGTGGGAACCCTTCATAGTGGGCACAGGGATGGTGGGAACCCCTCTTAGTGGGCGTTACAGACCCTGGAACTTGGAGTGGGGGTTGGGGGGGGGTCGCTCTTACATGATATTCTGTTTCATATCTGGGACGGATTTCCTGGCTCTGATATTGGATCGTGTGTTGGGGGATTTCTTCCTCTGTCTGTGATTGGTTGTCCCTGCACTAGCCATGTTCTGTGATTGGTTGTCCCTGCACTAGCGATGTTCTGTCATTGGTTGTTCCTGCACTAGCCATGTTCTGTGATTGGTTGTCCCTGCACTAGCCATGTTCTGTGATTGGTTGTCCCTGCACTAGCCATGTTCTGTGATTGGTTGTCCCTGCACTAGCCATGTTCTGTCATTGGTTGTCCCTGCACTAGCCATGTTCTGTCATTGGTTCATTTGAATACAAGCAGGCTGCTGATTGGCTGGCTGGGAGCACCTTGTAAGCCGATATTTCTCCAGCAATGGAATGTGACTTTTGTTCCCTTCGGGCTCCGGGACCTCCGAGGGCGGATCGCAGCGCCACGCAGCGTAGGTTGGAGGAGTCCGTGACCCGCGCCGGTGTTCTCCTACCCGCAATCA
Organism: Staurois parvus; assembly: GCF_062004578.1. Classification (NCBI taxonomy): domain Eukaryota; kingdom Metazoa; phylum Chordata; class Amphibia; order Anura; family Ranidae; genus Staurois; species Staurois parvus. Next base: position 17,681 of record NW_028320690.1, read on the forward strand.
TCACACGCAGACTTAAAGTGCGTTTCCATCTGCGCTTCTCCAATCAGATGACCCCCCCCGCGTGTTATATACCGCGCTCCGCCCCTGGGGGGGGAAGGTGACCGGCGGTCTGGCACGGCGGGGATGAGCTCAGATGTGCCGGGTTCCGTGGTGGGCGGGGCACTGACAGCTGGATATCACACCGTTACTGTTCTGTAATGTCGGTCTCCCGGGCGCAGCGATCGCGGGGCTATTCCGGAGGTTGGCGTTGTCCCGCGCCCGTCCATACCGGGGTCCATACCGGGGTCCATACCGGGGTCCACATACCCCCAGCCACCTATCATGTGCTCTCTGTGATAAAGCTGAAGTGTCATCTGTCTATATTTCCTTCTCAGTTCTAGAGATAATGACCTTTAATGGCCCCCCAGTCCTAGTCCGTAGGGTTCAATATTGAGTTGGCCCCGCCCTTTCCACACACATGACCTTTATTGGCCCCCCAGTCTTAGTCCGTAGGGTTCAATATTGAGTTGGCCCCGCCCTTTCCACACACATGACCTTTATTGGCCCCCCAGTCTTAGTCCGTAGGGTTCAATATTGAGTTGGCCCCGCCCTTTCCACACACATGACCTTTATTGGCCCCCCAGTCTTAGTCCGTAGGGTTCAATATTGAGTTGGCCCCGCCCTTTCCACACACATGACCTTTAATGGCCCCCCAGTCTTAGTCCGTAGGGTTCAATATTGAGTTGGCCCCGCCCTTTCCACACATGACCTTTATTGGCCCCCCAGTCTTAGTCCATAGGGTTCAATATTGAGTTGGCCCCGCCCTTTCCACACACATGACCTTTAATGGTGTCAGGACAGGAGCTGAGGAACGGACAGGCAGGCCAAACAATGTAACGCACTGGCTGACGACAACCACCACCCACAGACCGAAGTCCCTCAGGGCGCGGAGTCTAAGTCCCAGGCTGCCCTTCACCAGGGCCCCTGATGGTGGGGATGGACTTGACGCAGCCAGGAACCAGGTCGCGGCCCCCGAGACACCTCAGCTGCGGTAATGGCCGCCGCCAATGGCGTGTAGCTGGTGGAAGAGACAAAAGAGTAGTCAGACAAGCCGGGGTCAACAACAACAGGACAGAACAGTACAGGACAGCAGACAAGAATCACAGGTCACGAGCCGGGTTCAGCAACAGAGGGTCAGATCAAAGGAGAATACAAAGAATAGTCAAGACAAGCCGAATCAGATACCAGGAGAGTCACGAGAGTCAGAACAGAGTAACAGCAACACAAAGACACAAGACACAAGTGCAAAGAGCATGTGCGGGCCACAGGCTTATATGTCATCAGCCACACCCCTCTGGAGGATGGACCACAGAAACCTGAAGGCATAAAAGGGCTCCCATCATGCACAGCAGAATCCAAGATGGACACCAGCACATGAAGTAACATAACCACAGGGAAAAGGTAGGACCTTGACAGTACCTCCCCCTCAAGGGCCCCTCCCCCTCCGCGGCTCAACAAAAGGTTTCTGAGGAAAGCGGGTATGAAAAGTGCGGAGGAGGGCAGGAGCATGGACATCCGCGGAAGGAACCCAGGAACGCTCCTCGGGACCATAACCGCGCCAATGAACCAGGAACTGTAATTGACCGCGCACCAATCGAGAGTCCAGGATCCGGCTCACCTCATACTCCTCATGACCGTCAACCCGGACAGGACGGGGCCGAGGAAGAGAGGTAGTGAAGCGATTGCAGATCAGAGGTTTCAACAGGGAAACATGAAAGATATTGGAGATCCGCATCCCAGACGGAAGGGTAAGGGCATAGGCCACCGGATTCACTTTGCGGAGAATGCGGAAAGGACCGACAAAACGGGGAGCCAGTTTGGGTGTGGGCACCCGAAGATTGAGGTTGCGAGTAGACAACCACACCCGATCGCCGACCTGGTATGAAGGAGCGGGCAACCGTCTGCGATCAGCCTGGAACTTCTGGCGCTGAGCTGAGTCCCTCAAGGCCCTCTGGATCTGCCCCCAAGAAGAACGCAGGGCAGCAAGATGGTTCTCCACAGCCGGAACGTCCTGTGGTGAGAACCTCTCAGGTAATACCGCGGGTTGAAACCCATAGTTGGCCATGAAGGGAGACATCCCGGTGGAGGAGTTGACCGCCGAGTTCCTGGCAAACTCTGCCCACGGCAGGAGATCGGCCCAATCATCCTGATGGTCTGAAATATAACACCGAAGGAATTGTTCTAAGGCCTGATTGGAACGCTCCGCAGCCCCATTGGACTGCGGGTGGTAGGCTGATGAAAAGGAGAGACTAATACCCAACTGGGAGCAGAAGGCACGCCAGAATCTGGACACGAACTGACTCCCGCGGTCTGAGACAATCACCTTAGGTAACCCATGCAGGCGAAAAATCTCCCTGGAAAAGACCGTGGCCAGTTCCTGCGCTGTGGGTAATTTCCTGAGAGGAATGCAATGGCACATCTTGGAAAACCGATCGACAATCATGAGGATGACCGTATGACCCCGAGACACCGGGAGGTCTACAATAAAGTCCATCCCTAGATGTGACCAAGGACGCTCCCCATTGGGAATGGGTTGCAGAAGACCCAAAGGGAGATGCCGTGGAGACTTATTCTGGGCACAGATCGAACATGCCGCTACATAAGAGGCAATGTCGGCACGGAGGGTTGGCCACCAGAATAAGCGAGAGACGACCCAACACAGCTGGTTCTTCCCTGGATGCCCGGCAGTTTTGGCGTTATGGTAGGTACGCAGCAGGCGGGTGCGCAATCCCTCGGGTACGAAACATCTACCCTCCGGCCTCCCGGGAGGAGCATCAGTTTGAGCCGCCAAAATCTGCTCCCCAAGGGGAGAGGTCAGACTGGTGCGAATGGCAGCCAGGATCTGATCTGGAGGTATAAGTGAGATTGGCTCAGAGTCCTCCCTGGACAACTCAGAGTATTGCCGTGATAACGCATCAGCCCTGACATTCTTGGAACCAGGCAAATATGAAACCACATAGTTGAAGCGTGACAAGAACAGAGCCCATCTGGCCTGGCGGGGTGTCAATCTCTTGGCCTCCGAAAGATAAGTCAGGTTCTTGTGATCGGTAAGAATGAGGACCGGAACCGCGGAACCCTCGAGCAGGTGCCTCCATTCCTTGAGAGCCAGAATGATGACCAACAACTCCCGATCTCCAATCTGGTAGTTGCACTCAGCCGAGGAAAGCTTCCTGGAGTAGAACCCGCAGGGAAGTAGGGGTCCATCGGGCGACCGACGCTGAGACAGGAGAGCCCCTACTCCCGTCTCGGAAGCATCAACTTCGAGGACGAAGGGCAACCCAGGATTGGGATGCGAAAGAATCGGAGCCGAAGCAAAGGCAGCTTTCAGAGCCTCGAAAGCTCTGATGGCCTCGGATGGCCACTCGTGAGGGTTACTCCCCTTCTTGGTTAGGTCAGAGAGAGGCTTTGCCAATGTGGAGAAGTTCCTGATGAACTTCCGATAGTAGTTGGCAAAACCCAGAAAGCGCTGAATGGGCCGAAGACCATTGGGACGAGGCCACTGCAGAACTGCCGCAACCTTCTGAGGGTCCATGGAAAATCCCTCCGCGGAAATTATGTAGCCCAAAAAGGCAACCTGGGATCGATGGAACTCGCACTTCTCGAGTTTACAAAAGAGTCCGTTCTCACGCAATCGTTGCAGCACCTGCTTACCATCCTGGACATGGGACTCCATGGAGGTAGAGTAAACCAAGATGTCATCCAGGTAAACCACTACGCATTGCTGCAACAAATCACGAAGGACATCGTTTATGAATTCCTGAAAGACCGCGGGCGCGTTACACAATCCGAAGGGCATCACCAGGTATTCGTAGTGCCCAGTTCTGGTGTTAAACGCGGTCTTCCACTCATCCCCCTGTCTGATCCGTACGAGGTTGTACGCCGCCCTAAGGTCGAGTTTGGTAAAGACCGTTGCTCCCTTAAGGCGGTCGAATAACTCAGAAATCAAAGGAATTGGATATGCATTTTTAATGGTAATCCGATTGAGACCCCTATAATCGATGCAGGGCCTCAATTCACCACCTTTCTTCTTTACGAAAAAAAACCCCGCTCCTGCTGGGGAAGTAGACTTACGAATGTGCCCCCGGGAAAGCGCATCCACCACGTACTCCTCCATGGCCTTATTCTCCGCAACCGAGAGAGGATACACCCTGCCACGTGGAGGAGTGGCCCCGGGTTGCAAGGATATGGCGCAGTCGTAAGGACGATGCAGTGGTAAGGTACCAGCGCGTACCTTATCGAACACGTCCCGGTATTCCCCATAGTCGGTGGGCAACGCAGAGTCAGAGGAGGCACACAATACCTTAACCGGCCCCCGGATGCACCCGGCCCCACACTGTGGAGACCATGAGAGAATCTCGGCTGTCTGCCAATTGAAGGTTGGATTGTGCCTCTGGAGCCAGGGATACCCCAAAACCACCGAATAGTGTGGGGAAGAAATCACCTGAAAACAGGCCAACTCCCTGTGAACAGCCCCAATGGCTACCTCTATTGGCAGGGTCTCGTGGGTAACCTGCGGCGGCTGCAGGGGCCTGCCATCTATTGCTTCGAGAACCAATGGGGCAGCACGAGCCTGCAGGGGAATGGAGTGCTGCGCAGCAAACGAGCTGTCCAAGAACAACCCACCGGCCCCAGAGTCTACCAACGCCTGGGCCGTCACCGAGCCCCCTGTCCAAGAAAGGACCACGGTGATCAGTGGCTTATCCTTGCGGAACGCCGGGGACGAGGAAACTCCACCCAAGATCTGTCCCCGACATGATCTCAGGTGCGAGCGTTTCCCGGACGGACCGGACAAGACTGCCGAAAGTGCCCACCGAGGCCACAGTACAGGCAGCGACCCTCCCGACGCCGAGCGGCCCGCTCCCCCTCGGAAAGGCGAGCAAACCCCAGCTGCATGGGTTCCCCACCAGACAAGCTATCCCCAGGAGGCGTGGGAGGAGAGGGAGGAACGGGTGGGACAGAAAACGCAGGTGCCAGTCGATTGGAAGGCCTCCGCAGGCGTTCCTTGAGTGAAGGCCTCTCCCTGAGCCTGGTGTCAATCAGGATCAGGAAAGAGATGAGCTCCTCCAACACCACAGGCAGTTCCTTAGCTGCAATCTCGTCCTTCAATGAGTCAGAAAGACCCTGAGAAAACGCAGCCACCAGAGCCTCATTGTTCCAACCGACCTCTGCCGCCAGGGTACGAAACTCTATAGCGTACTCGGCCACGGTCCGTGAACCCTGATGCATGGTCATGAGCAGCTTGGCTGCCGAGGCGGAACGAGCCGGTACGTCGAATACCCTACGGAAGGCATCGACAAAACCAGAAAAATCTTGAATCACCGGGTCGTTCCTCTCCCATAAGGGATTTGCCCAGGCCAAGGCCTTGTCTGAGAGTAGTGAGATGAGGAACCCCACCTTTGACCTCTCAGACGGAAAGGCGTGGGGTATTAATTCAAAATAAATACCCACCTGGTTGAGGAACCCACGACACTGACTCGGCTCACCCCCAAAGCGCTGTGGAAGAGGGGCTGAACCGGTCATACCTCTGGACACCGCGGGTGCCGCATCAGCCGCGGCGGTAGGCACAGCAAGCGGAACAGCAGCGGAAGCGACCACCGGAGCGACAACCGGCCTAATAACACCAGGAGTAAGGTGCGCGGTGCGTGCAAGCAGAGTTTGAAACGCCTGAGCGAACTGATCCAACAGGTGATCCTGTTGATCGAGTCTGGCGACTAGCATTGGGAGCGAAGGCGTGCCTGCACCGTCAGGGTTCATGGCACTTGTGTAATGTCAGGGCAGGAGCTGAGGAACGGACAGGCAGGCCTAACAATGTAATGCACTGGCTGACGACAACCACCACCCACAGACCGAAGTCCCTCAGGGCGCGGAGTCTAAGTCCCAGGCTGCCCTTCACCAGGGCCCCTGATGGTGGGGATGGACTTGACGCAGCCAGGAACCAGGTCGCGGCCCCCGAGACACCTCAGCTGCAGTAATGGCCGCCGCCAATGGCGTGTAGCTGGTGGAAGAGACAAAAGAGTAGTCAGACAAGCCGGGTCAACACCAACAGGACAGAACAGTACAGGACAGCAGACGAGAATCACAGGTCACGAGCCGGGTTCAGCAACAGAGGGTCAGATCAAAGGAGAATACAAAGAATAGTCAAGACAAGCCGAATCAGATACCAGGAGAGTCACGAGAGTCAGAACAGAGTAACAGCAACACAAAGACACAAGACACAAGTGCAAAGAGCATGTGCGGGCCACAGGCTTATATGTCATCAGCCACACCCCTCTGGGGGATGGACCACAGAAACCTGAAGGCATAAAAGGGCTCCCATCATGCACAGCAGAATCCAAGATGGACACCAGCACATGAAGTAACATAACCACAGGGAAAAGGTAGGACCTTGACAAATGGCCCCCCAGTCTTAGTCCGTAGGGTTCAATATTGAGTTGGCCCCGCCCTTTCCACACACATGACCTTTATTGGCCCCCCAGTCTTAGTCCGTAGGGTTCAATATTGAGTTGGCCCCTCCCCTTTCCCCGCACATGACCTTTAATGGCCCCCCAGTCTTAGTCCGTAGGGTTCAATATTGAGTTGGCCCCGCCCTTTCCCCGCACATGACCTTTAATGGCCCCCCAGTCTTAGTCCGTAGGGTTCAGTATTGAGTTGGTCCCGCCCTTCCCACGCACATGACCTTTAATGGCCCCCCAGTCTTAGTCCGTAGGGTTCAGTATTGAGTTGGCCCCGCCCTTCCCACGCACATGACCTTTAATGGCCCCCCAGTCTTAGTCCTTAGGGTTCAATATTGAGTTGGCCCCGCCCTTCCCACACACATGACCTTTAATGGCCCCCCAGTCTTAGTCCGTAGGGTTCAATATTGAGTTGGCCCCGCCCTTCCCACACACATGACCTTTATTGGCCCCCCAGTCTTAGTCCGTAGGGTTCAATATTGAGTTGGCCCCGCCCTTTCCACACACATGACCTTTATTGGCCCCCCAGTCTTAGTCCGTAGGGTTCAATATTGAGTTGGCCCCGCCCTTCCCACACACATGACCTTTATTGGCCCCCCAGTCTTAGTCCGTAGGGTTCAATATTGAGTTGGCCCCTCCCCTTTCCCCGCACATGACCTTTAATGGCCCCCCAGTCTTAGTCCGTAGGGTTCAATATTGAGTTGGCCCCTCCCCTTTCCCCGCACATGACCTTTAATGGCCCCCCAGTCTTAGTCCGTAGGGTTCAGTATTGAGTTGGCCCCGCCCTTCCCACGCACATGACCTTTAATGGCCCCCCAGTCTTAGTCCGTAGGGTTCAGTATTGAGTTGGCCCCGCCCTTCCCACGTACATGACCTTTAATGGCCCCCCAGTCTTAGTCCTTAGGGTTCAATATTGAGTTGGCCCCGCCCTTCCCACGTACATGACCTTTAATGGCCCCCCAGTCTTAGTCCTTAGGGTTCAATATTGAGTTGGCCCCGCCCTTCCCACACACATGACCTTTAATGGCCCCCCAGTCTTAGTCCGTAGGGTTCAATATTGAGTTGGCCCCGCTCTTTCCACACACATGACCTTTATTGGCCCCCCAGTCTTAGTCCGTAGGGTTCAATATTGAGTTGGCCCCGCCCTTTCCACACACATGACCTTTATTGGCCCCCCAGTCTTAGTCCGTAGGGTTCAATATTGAGTTGGCCCCGCCCTTCCCACACACATGACCTTTATTGGCCCCCCAGTCTTAGTCCGTAGGGTTCAATATTGAGTTGGCCCCGCCCTTTCCACACACATGATCTTTATTGGCCCCCCAGTCTTAGTCCGTAGGGTTCAATATTGAGTTGGCCCCGCCCTTTCCACACACATGATCTTTATTGGCCCCCCAGTCTTAGTCCGTAGGGTTCAATATTGAGTTGGCCCCGCCCTTTCCACACACATGACCTTTATTGGCCCCCCAGTCTTAGTCCGTAGGGTTCAATATTGAGTTGGCCCCGCCCTTTCCACACACATGACCTTTATTGGCCCCCCAGTCTTAGTCCGTAGGGTTCAATATTGAGTTGGCCCCGCCCTTTCCACGCACATGACCTTTATTGGCCCCCCAGTCTTAGTCCGTAGGGTTCAATATTGAGTTGGCCCCGCCCTTTCCACGCACATGACCTTTATTGGCCCCCCAGTCTTAGTCCGTAGGGTTCAATATTGAGTTGGCCCCGCCCTTTCCACGCACATGACCTTTATTGGCCCCCCAGTCTTAGTCCGTAGGGTTCAATATTGAGTTGGCCCCGCCCTTTCCACGCACATGACCTTTAATGGCCCCCCAGTCTTAGCCCGTAGGGTTCAATATTGAGTTGGCCCCGCCCTTCCCACGCACATGACCTTTAATGGCCCCCCAGTCTTAGTCCGTAGGGTTCAATATTGAGTTGGCCCCGCCCTTTCTACGCACATGACCTTTAATGGCCCCCCAGTCTTAGTCCGTAGGGTTCAATATTGAGTTGGCCCCGCCCTTTCCACGCACATGACCTTTATTGGCCCCCCAGTCTTAGTCCGTAGGGTTCAATATTGAGTTGGCCCCTCCCCTTTCCCCGCACATGACCTTTAATGGCCCCCCAGTCTTAGTCCGTATGGTTCAATATTGAGTTGGCCCCGCCCTTTCCACGCACATGACCTTTAATGGCCCCCCAGTCTTAGTCCGTAGGGTTCAATATTGAGTTGGCCCCGCCCTTTGCAGCTATAACAGCTTCAACTCTTCTGGGAAGGCCGTCCACAAGGTTTAGGAGGGTGTCTATGGGAAGGTTGGACCATTCTTCCAGAAGCACATTTGTCAGGTCAGGCACTGATGTCGGGGGAGGAGGCCTGGCTCGCAGTCTCCACTCTAATTCATCCCAAAGGTGTTCTATGGGGTTGAGGTCAGGACTCTGTGCAGGACAGTCAAGTTCCTCCACCCCAAACTGGCTCCTCCATGTCTTTATGGACCTTGCTTTGTGCACTGGTGGGCAGTCATGTTGGAACAAGAAGGGGCCACCCCCAAACTCCTCCCACAAAGCTGGGAGCATGAAATTGTCCAAAATGTCACCTTAAGGGTTCCCTTCACTGGAACTAGGGGGCCAACCCAACCCCTGAGGAATACCCCCACACCATAATCCCCCCTCCACCAAACTTTACACTTGGCACAATGCAGTCAGGCAAGTACCGTTCTCCTGGCCACAGCCAAACCCAGACATGTCCATCGGATTGCCAGACAGAGAAGCGTGATTGGTCCCTCCAGAGAACACGCCTCCACTGCTCTAGAGTCCAGTGGCGGCGTGCTTTACACCACGGCATCCGACGCTTTGCATGGCACTTGGTGATGGAAGGCTTGAATGCAGCTGCTCGGCCATGGAAACCCATTCCATGAAGCTCTCTACGCACTGTTGTTGGGCTCATCTGAAGGCCACACCAAGTTTGGAGGTCTTTAGCTATTGACTCTGCAGACAGTTGGTGACTTCTGCGCACTGTGTGCTTCAGCATGCGCTGACCCCGCCCTGTCATGTGACGTGGCCTACCACTTGGTGGCTGAGTGGCTGTTGTTCCCAGTGGCTTCCACTTTGTTATAATCCCACTAACAGTTGAGTGTGGAATATTTAGTAGCCAGGAAATGTCACGGATGGACTTATTGCCCAGGTGGCCACCTATCACGGGACCACGCTTGGAGTCACTGAGCTCCTGAGAGCGACCCATTCTTTCACCAATGTTTGTAGAAGCCGTCTGCATGCCTAGGGGCTTGATTGTATACACCTGTGTGCATGGGGGGGATTGGAACACCTGAATGACATGATATGGAGGGGATTGGAACACCTGAATCACATGATATGGAGGGGATTGGAACACCTGAATCACATGATATGGAGGGGATTGGAACACCTGAATCACATGATATGGAGGGGATTGGAACACCTGAATCACATGATATGGAGGGGATTGGAACACCTGAATCACATGATATGGAGGGGATTGGAGCACCTGAATCACATGATTGGGAGGGGATTGGAACACCTGAATCACATGATTGGGAGGGGATTGGAACACCTGAATCACATGATATGGAGGGGATTGGAGCACCTGAATCACATGATATGGAGGGGATTGGAACGCCTGAATCACATGATATGGAGGGGATTGGAACGCCTGAATCACATGATTGGGAGAACTTGTACAATTGGTGGGGACTAAATACTTTTTTGCCCCACTGTATATATAGGAGGCGGACAGCGATAAAGTCATAAAAGCCACATCCTCCCCTAGTCAACAATAGTGAGCGCCATTATCCCGAGCGCCATTATCCCGAGCGCCATTATCCTGAGCGCCATTACCCCCCCCCCCCCCGCGCCGTGCGCTCCAACATATGGCTCATTAGCAGCAGCCTGGGGTCTGGGGGGTCGGCTGCGTCTGGCGGGGGATGGGTATACACATTAATGGATTTTCCATGAAGTCACATCCTGTTCTGGGACCCCCAATGTGGTTCTGCCTTCTGGACGGTAAGAAGATCCCCCACCGGAGACATCATGTGATCCGGGTGACATTCGAGGGTCTTCCTGGGATCCGAGATTTCCCAGGATTGGAGGGTGGAGTAGGATCCGGTCTATATGGAGCCCATTGCTGACCCGTATTGTTCTGCTCTGCAGTGCTGAGATCGGACCGAGACGGTTCTGCAGAACAAAAACATTTATTTAGTGGACTTTTGTGAATCGTTTTCAACCAGATTAGAAGATTTCCAATAGAATCGAATTATTCAAACTCAAATTTGTATTAGGAATGTCCAATCGATCCGAATTCATTGAGAAGAACAGCTGCTACTATTCTGTTCGAAATATGAACTTCACAAGACGACTTCATTCTTTCTGTTCTATTCCATTTTCATTCTATTCTATTCTAATATATTCTTTTTTATTCTATTCCTTCATTTTCTATTCTATTCTGTTTTACTCTTTTCCATTCTAGTCTTTTATTTTCTATTTTATTATGTTCTATTCTATTCTACATTCAAATTTAGGAAGATCCTTATATTCTCTCTATTGTAATCTATTCTATTTTTTCTTTTGTGAAATTAGAATTTTAGAAGACCGCTATATACTTACTATTCCAGTTTTATTCGGTTCTATTCTATTTTTTCTAATCTATTCTTTTATTTTCTATTTTTTTTAATCTTCCTTCATATTCTATTCTGTTTTACTCTTTTCTGTTCTACTCTTTCATTTTCTATTCTGTGCTCTATTCTATTCTGTTTTATTCCATTCTATTCTTTTCAAAATAAACATTTTGGAAGACCGCCCTATTCTTTGAATTTTGTTTTATTCAATTCTAATCTATTCTTTTTTTTCTATTCTTTCTATTCTATTCCTTTCGAAATTCAAATTTCAGAAGACAGGATCAGAGTAAGACGTCACTGATTGCAGGAGGGTCAGAGTAGGACGTCACTGATTGGAGGAGGGTCAGAGTACTACGTCACTGATTGGAGGAGGGTCATAGTAAGACGTCACTGATTGGAGGAGGGTCAGAGTAGGACGTGATTGATTGGAGGAGGGTCATAGTAGGACATCATTGATTGGAGTAGGGTCATAGTAGGACGTCATTGATTGGAGGAGGGTCACAGTAGGACGTGATTGATTGGAGGAGGGTCATAGTAGGATGTCACTGATTGGAGGAGGGTCAGAGTTGGACATCACTGATTAGAGGAGGGTCAGAGTAGGACATCATTGATTGGAGGGGGGTCAGAGTAGGACGTCATTGATTGGAGGAGGGTCAGAATAGGACATCACTGATTGGAGGAGGGTCATAGTAGGATGTCATTGATTGGAGGAGGGTCAGAGTAGGACGTAACTGATTGGAGGAGGGTCAGAGCAGGACGTCATTGATTGGAGGAGGATCAGAGTAGGACGCCACTGATTGGAGGAGGCTCAGAGTAGGACGTCACTGATTGGAGGAGGGTCAGAGTAGGACGTCACTGATTGGAGGAGGGTCAGAGTAGGACGTCACTGATTGGAGGGGGGTCAGAGTAGGACGTAATTGATTGGAGGGGGGTCAGAGTAGGACGTCATTGATTGGAGGAGGGTCAGAGTAGGACGTCACTGATTGGAGGAGGGTCTGAGTAGGACGTCACTGATTGGAGGAGGGTCATAGTAGGATGTCATTGATTGGAGGAGGGTCAGAGTAGGATGTCACTGATTGGAGGAGGGTCAGAGTAGGATGTCATTGATTGGAGGAGGGTCAGAGTAGGATGTCACTGATTGGAGGAGGGTCAGAGTAGGACGTCACTGATTGGAGGAGGGTCAGAGTAGGACGTCATGCTTCAATGCACAATCCATTTAAAGGGACAAATGTAAAAAAAAAGTGAAACATGAATGTTTGCATTTCACTCATCAAGGGGGGGACCTGCTGAGCTGATTTCATTTTCTCTCCACATTCTACCCCCCCCCCCCCCCCGGGCTATAGAGTAGATTGATAGATAATGAAGGGGAATGTTACTGTTCTAATGCTAATGGCCCTGAATTCATCCCTGCCCCCCCCCATAATCCCCCTCCCCCGAACTGTAATCCACACATAAAACACTGGGGTCAGGTGGGGGGTAAATGGGGGTTGGGGTGTATTGGACATGGAGTGTGAATTCTCCCTTTAGTCTTTGTGTGGTCCCCATAGAGTCCCCTGGAGGGGGTTCCATGCCTTTTGCTCCGTCTTTTGAACTCTCCATAATCATCCTCAATACAAAATCTGAGCAGGGCTGCCTACTGCACAATGGCGGCACGGGGACTCATTGTGGCCTCCTGGACCCCTCCAGGGAAGGGACTCATTGTGGCCTCCTGGACCCCCCCAGGGACGGGACTCATTGTGGCCTCCTGGACCCCCCAGGGACGGGACTCATTGTGGCCTCCTGGACCCCTCCAGGGACGGGACTCATTGTGGCCCCCTGGAGGCCTCCTGGGACCCCCCCCAGGGATGGGACTCATTGTGGCCTCTTGAACCCCCCCCAGGGACGGGACTCATTGTGGCCTCCTGGACCCCCCCAGGGACGGGACTCATTGTGGCCTCCTGGACCCCCCCAGGGACGGGACTCATTGTGGCCTCCTGGACCCCCCCCAGGGACGGGACTCTTTGTGGCCTCCTGGACCCCCCCAGGGACGGGACTCATTGTGGCCTCCTGGACCCCCCCAGGGACGGGACTCATTGTGGCCTCCTGGACCCCTCCAGGGACGGGACTCATTGTGGCCTCCTGGACCCCCCCAGGGACGGGACTCATTGTGGCCTCCTGGACCCCCCCAGGGACGGGACTCATTGTGGCCTCCTGAACCCCCCCAGGGACGGGACTCATTGTGGCCTCCTGGACCCCCCCAGGGACGGGACTCATTGTGGCCTCCTGGACCCCCCCAGGGACGGGACTCATTGTGGCCTCCTGGACCCCCCAGGGACGGGACTCATTGTGGCCTCCTGGACCCCCACAGGGACGGGACTCATTGTGGCCTCCTGAACCCCCCCAGGGACGGGACTCTTTGTGGCCTCCTGGACCCCCCCAGGAATGGGACTCATTGTGGCCTCCTGAACCCCCCCAGGGACGGGACTCTGGGGTCTCTTTCTGCTGTTGAGTTTGTTTTCTCCATTGCTACGTGTTGGTTCCGCAGCTATTTACAATCGAGGTGACAGCTAAAGTAGTTCGGTCATTGGAAATCATGGGGCCCCTTATAATCTACCTAGGGCCATTAGAAATCATTGGGGCCCCATACAATCCTATAAAGGGGACCTGTGAGGGTAGAGATAGGGGAGCTGCCGCTGGGACACTATTTATAGGAGCAGATTTCGGGGTGCAGATATTTGTAGCACATTAGTCCCCCCAATATTCATTTCCTGTTTTATGTTTGATTTTTGTTTCTGTTCCTTTGTCTGCAATCTTCTCATTGTGCGGCTCTAGTGACACCCGGTGTCCAAATGTGGAACTGCAGGCTAAGAAAGCGTGCGCTCTGATTGGGTGCCTGTGAATGCAGACAGTGGAGGGGTCAGTGTGGTGTTGTGGCTCCCATGAGAACTGATCATATGGACCGATCCAGAGGTCCTGGTTCTGGGAAATATTTTACAACTTCTCAATCATGGCCAGTCCCAGTGTCCCTGATCACCCCCCGCACCAGTCCCAGTGTCCCCGATCACCCCCCGCACCAGTCCCAGTGTCCCCGATCACCCCCCGCACCAGTCCCAGTGTCCCCGATCACCCCCCGCACCAGTCCCAGTGTCCCCGATCACCCCCCGCACCAGTCCCAGTGTCCCCGATCACCCCCCGCACCAGTCCCAGTGTCCCCGATCACCCCCCGCACCAGTCCCAGTGTCCCCGATCACCCCCCGCACCAGTCCCAGTGTCCCCGATCACCCCCCGCACCAGTCCCAGTGTCCCCGATCACCCCCCCCCCCGCACCAGTCCCAGTGTCCCCGATCACCCCCCGCACCAGTCCCAGTGTCCCCGATCACCCCCCGCACCAGTCCCAGTATCCCCGATCACCCCCGCACCAGTCCCAGTGTCCCTGATCACCCCCCCCCCGCACCAGTCCCAGTGTCCCCGATCACCCCCCGCACCAGTCCCAGTGTCCCTGATCACCCCCCCCCCCCCGCACCAGTCCCAGTGTCCCCGATCACCCCCCCCCCGCACCAGTCCCAGTGTCCCCGATCACCCCCGCACCAGTCCCAGTGTCCCTGATCACCCCCCCCCCGCACCAGTCCCAGTGTCCCCGATCACCCCCCGCACCAGTCCCAGTGTCCCCGATCACCCCCCGCACCAGTCCCAGTGTCCCCGATCACCCCCCGCACCAGTCCCAGTGTCCCCGATCACCTCCCCCGCACCAGTCCCAGTGTCCCCGATCACCCCCCGCACCAGTCCCAGTGTCCCCGATCACCCCCCGCACCAGTCCCAGTGTCCCCGATCACCCCCCCCCCGCACCAGTCCCAGTGTCCCCGATCACCCCCCGCACCAGTCCCAGTGTCCCCGATCACCTCCCCCGCACCAGTCCCAGTGTCCCCGATCACCCCCCCCCCCGCACCAGTCCCAGTGTCCCCAATCACCTCCCCCGCACCAGTCCCAGTGTCCCCGATCACCCCCCGCACCAGTCCCAGTGTCCCCGATCACCCCCCCCCCGCACCAGTCCCAGTGTCCCCGATCACCCCCCGCACCAGTCCCAGTGTCCCCGATCACCTCCCCCGCACCAGTCCCAGTGTCCCCGATCACCCCCCGCACCAGTCCCAGTGTCCCTGATCACCCCCCCCCCCGCACCAGTCCCAGTGTCCCCGATCACCCCCCGCACCAGTCCCAGTGTCCCCGATCACCCCCCGCACCAGTCCCAGTGTCCCCGATCACCTCCCCCGCACCAGTCCCAGTGTCCCCGATCACCCCCCGCACCAGTCCCAGTGTCCCCGATCACCCCCCCCCGCACCAGTCCCAGTGTCCCCGACTCCCCCCGCACCAGTCCCAGTGTCCCCGATCACCTCCCCCGCACCAGTCCCAGTGTCCCCGATCACCCCCCGCACCAGTCCCAGTGTCCCTGATCACCCCCCCCCCCCGCACCAGTCCCAGTGTCCCCGATCACCCCCCGCACCAGTCCCAGTGTCCCCGATCACCCCCCGCACCAGTCCCAGTGTCCCCGATCACCCCCCGCACCAGTCCCAGTGTCCCCGATCACCCCCCGCACCAGTCCCAGTGTCCCCGATCACCCCCGCACCAGTCCCAGTGTCCCCGATCACCCCCCCCCCGCACCAGTCCCAGTGTCCCCGATCACCCCCCGCACCAGTCCCAGTGTGGGAGGAGTAGAATGCGTTTGGAGTTGTATCTCTAAGTATGACCATGAAGTGCGAGAAATAACTAAAATTACACATTTGTGAAAAAAATTAAAATTCAAAATACTCTCCACGCCTCTTACTAAATACCCTGGACTGTCTGCTTTCCAAAAGGGGTCATTTGGGGGGATTTGTACCATCCTGACATTTGGGGGGATTTGTACCGTCCTGACATTTGGGGGGATTTGTGCCGTCATGACATTTGGGGGGATTTGTGCCGTCATGACATTTGGGGGGGATTTGTGCCGTCATGACATTTGGGGGGATTTGTGCCCTCCTGACATTTGGGGGGGATTTGTGCCGTCCTGACATTTGGGGGGATTTGTGCCGTCATGACATTTGGGGGGATTTGTGCCGTCCTGACATTTGGGGGGGATTTGTGCCATCCTGACATTTGGGGGGGATTTGTACCGTCCTGACATTTGGGGGGATTTGTACCGTCCTGACATTTGGGGGGGATTTGTGCCGTCCTGACATTTGGGGGGATTTGTGCCGTCCTGACATTTGGGGGATTTGTGCCGTCCTGACATTTGGGGGGGAATTGTGCCGTCCTGACATTTGGGGGGATTTGTACCGTCCTGACATTTGGGGGGATTTGTACCGTCCTGACATTTGGGGGGATTTGTACCGTCCTGACATTTGGGGGGATTTGTGCCGTCCTGACATTTGGGGGGATTTGTACCGTCCTGACATTTGGGGGGATTTGTACCGTCCTGACATTTGGGGGGATTTGTGCCGTCCTGACATTTGGGGGGATTTGTACCGTCCTGACATTTGGGGGGATTTGTACCGTCCTGACATTTGGGGGGATTTGTGCCGTCCTGACATTTGGGGGGATTTGTACCGTCCTGACATTTGGGGGGATTTGTGCCGTCCTGACATTTGGGGGGATTTGTGCCGTCCTGACATTTGGGGGGGATTTGTGCCGTCCTGACATTTTAGGGTCTCAAGAAATGAGATGGGCCGTCAGTACATCAGGATTCATAGTTTGTGTAACTTTCCTATAAAATAAATAATAAACACAGATTTGGGTTATTTGGCCTAAATTTATAACAGACACTAAGAAACACGTTTTGTTTTTTTTCCAAACTTTTCAGTCTTTTTTTCATTTTTTTTATAATATAACTCCAGCGCTGATCAAATACCAACATTTGTGTGAACAAAATTATTTAAATGTATTCTGGGTGCAGTGTTGCATGACCGCGCAATTGTCATTCACAGTGTGAGAGCGCTGAAAGCTGGAAATTGGCCTGGGCAGGGAGGGGGTGGGGGGATTGGGGAGCCAGGTAATGAAGGGGTTAAAGGGTGGGGCACTGAAGGGGTTAAAGGGTGGGGCACTGAAGGGGTTAATGGGACGGGGCACTGAAGGGGTTAAAGGGGTGGGGCACTGAAGGGGTTAAAGGGGTGGAACGCTGAAGGGGTTAAGGGGTCGGGGCGCTGAAGAGGTTAAAGGGTCGGGGTGCTGAAGGGGTTAAAGGGGCGGGGTGCTGAAGGGGTTAAAGGGGCGCGGCGCTGAAGGGGTTAAAGGGGCGGGGCTCTGAAGGGGTTAAAGAGCCGGAGCGCTAAAGGGGCGGAGGGCTGAAGGGGTTAAAGGGGCGGGCGCTGAAGGGGTTAAAGGGGCGGGGCGCTGAAGGGGTTAAAGAGCCAGGGAGCTGAAGGGGTTAAAGGGCCGGGGCGCTGAAGGGGTTAAAGGGGCAGGGCGCTGAAGGGGTTAAAGGGGAGGAGTGCTGATAGGGTTGAAGGGGCGGGGCACTGAAGGGGTTAAAGGGCCGGGGCACTGAAGGGGTTAAATGGGAGGAGCGCTGATGGGGTTAAAGGGGCGGGACACTGATGGGGTTAAAGGGGCGGGGAGCTGAAGGGGTTAAGGGAACAGAGCGCTGAAGGGGTTAAAGGAGCGGAGCGCTGAAGGGGTTAAAGGGGCGGGGCGCTGAAGGGGTTAAAGGGGCGGGGCTCTGAAGGGGTTAAAGGGGCGGGCGCTGAAGGGGTTAAAGGGGCGGAGCGCTGAAGGGGTTAAACGGGCAGGCACGGAAGGGGTTAAAGGGGCGAAACACTGAAGGGGTTAAAGGGCCGGGGCACTGAAGGGGTTAAAGGGGAGGAGCGCTGAAGGGGTTAAAGGGGCGGGGCGCTGAAGGGGTTAAAGAGCCAGGGAGCTGAAGGGGTTAAAGGGGTGGGGCGCTGAAGGGGTTAAAGGGGCGGGGCGCTGAAGGGGTTAAAGGGGAGGAGTGCTGATAGGGTTGAAGGGCCGGGGCACTGAAGGGGTTAAAGGGCCGGGGCACTGAAGGGGTTAAAGGGGAGGAGCGCTGAAGGGGTTAAAGAGCCAGGGAGCTGAAGGGGTTAAAGGGCCGGAGCGCTGAAGGGGTTAAAGGGGCGGGGCGCTGAAGGGGTTAAAGGGGAGGAGTGCTGATAGGGTTGAAGGGCCGGGGCACTGAAGGGGTTAAAGGGCCGGGGCACTGAAGGGGTTAAAGGGGAGGAGCGCTGAAGGGGTTAAAGGGCCGGGGCGCTGAAGGGGTTAAAGAGCCAGGGAGCTGAAGGGGTTAAAGGGCCGGAGCGCTGAAGGGGTTAAAGGGCCGGGGCGCTGAAGGGGTTAAAGGGGCGGGGCACTGAAGGGGTTAAATGGGAGGAGCGCTGATGGGGTTAAAGGGGCGGGACGCTGATGGGGTTAAAGGGGCGGGGCGCTGAAGGGGTTAAGGGAACAGAGCGCTGAAGGGGTTAAAGGAGCGGAGCGCTGAAGGGGTTAAAGGGGCGGGGCTCTGAAGGGGTTAAAGGGGCGGGCGCTGAAGGGGTTAAAGGGGCGGAGCGCTGAAGGGGTTAAAGGGGCGGGCGCTGAAGGGGTTAAAGGGCGGGGCACTGATGGTAATCTCGGGAGGTAACCCATTATTACTGATTTCTGATTGCACCGCACAGTCCTCATTAGTGTCATATCCCCACCACGCTCACACACCGCCTAGGAGCGATCAGACCGACTAACCTACTGGTATGGTTTTGGGTTGTCGGAGGAAACGTGCATACAAACTCCATGCAGATAGCATCCCAGAGCTGCAGTGTTGTGGATGAGCACAGGATGACATGGTGACTGCCCCTCAGGAGGCGGGGCTATGACTCCCTGCACTCACTGTATGTCCTCAGTCTTCTGGGTTGGAGGACACTGGGTGTCATTCAATGAGGAGCGCAGGGGACATCTAGTGGACGGATGGAATTACTGCAGGGGACAGCATCATGGAGGAGGTGAGTATTGCAGTCATACTAAACCCTGCTGGGGGACTATTACAGGAAATATTTGGAGTTGGGCTTTTTAATGGAGGGTGGGGGATGGGAGGTGAGGGGTGGTTGATGGGGGGTGGGGGTTGGTTGATGGGGGATGGGAAGTGATTGATGGGGGGTGGTGGATGGGGGATGGGAGGTGATTGATGGGGGGTGGTGGTTGATGGGGGATGGGAGGTGGTGGATGGGGGATGGGAGGTGGTTGATGGGGGGTGGGAGGTGGTTGATGGCGGATGGGGGGGTGGAAGGTGGGGGATGGGAGGTGGTTAATGGGGGGTGGTGGATGGGGGATGGGAGGTGGTTGATGAGGGATGGGGGATGGGAGGTGGTTGATGAGGGGTGGGGGATGGGAGGTGGTTGATGGGGGGTGGGAGGTGGTTGGTGGGGGATGGGGGGGTGGAAGGTGGGGGATGGGAGGTGGTTGGTGGGGGATGGGAAGTGGTTGATGGGGGGTGGGGGATGGGAGGTGGTTGATGGGGGGTGGTTGATGGGGGATGGGAAGTGGTTGATGGGGGGTGGGGGATGGGAGGTGGTTGATGGGGGGTGGGGGATGGGGGATGGGAGGTGGTTGATGGGGGGTGGGAGGTGGTTGGTGGGGGATGGGGGGTGGTTGATGGGGGATGGGGGGGTGGTTGATGGTGGATGGGAGGTGGTTGATG
This sequence comes from Staurois parvus, assembly GCF_062004578.1. Taxonomy (NCBI): domain Eukaryota; kingdom Metazoa; phylum Chordata; class Amphibia; order Anura; family Ranidae; genus Staurois; species Staurois parvus. Next base: position 37,438 of record NW_028320690.1, read on the forward strand.
GGGGGTGTTGGATGGGGGATGGGAGGTGGTTGATGGGGGGTGGTGGATGGGGGATGGGAGGTGGTTGATGGGGGGTGGGAGGTGGTTGGTGGGGGATGGGGGGTGGTTGATGGGGGATGGGGGGGTGGTTGATGGGGGATGGGAGGTGGTTGATGGGGGGTGGTGGATGGGGGATGGGAGGTGGTTGATGGGGGGTGGTGGATGGGGGATGGGAGGTGGTTGATGGGGGATGGGGGGTGGGGGTGCATTATTAAACATTCTGATGACAATCCATTGGCTCACCGCAGTCCAATTATCGAATTCATTTCTCATCTTCTCCAAATCTTACTATAGGGTGAGCTGTGCCACAAGGGGAGGGGCCCCGTCACGGTGCACAATTTTGTGACAGGGGAAGAAATCGCACACCCGCCCAGGAAGAACGCATTTGTGCCGCCATATCTGGGGGGTCACGATGGAGCTGACTACTATCTCATCGAAGCCTTCATCTCTGCTGTTGCCGTGAGTATCCTAGAGACCCAGTCACCCGAACATTCATTTCAACATCAATCTTCCCATCAGATGACATTTTATTCCTGTTATTTCCCCATAAAATCCTCCCCGCTGGCGACATCCAATCCCTGAGACCGCCGCTGGGTGCCGCCATCTTGGATGTGATGTCAGCAGACTCACTCGGGTGTCACTCTATAGTGTTCTCCCTCACTCTTCCCCCATAGAAGGGTATGCAGGGAAGTAAGAAGAGGGGTAGAGGAGCTGGGCCAGCACAGTCTGTAATTAGACACTCCCAGAAGAGGAGGGGCTATGACATACAAAGCAGGGAGGGGCTGTGCTAGGATATTGACCCTCCTGGAGCCGTCCCATCTGCACATCCAAGGCACACGGCTAGAGGATAAAGTGATTTATGGAAAGAAAACACCGAATTCTGGATTTGTATCGAACGGTTTCCACCGAATCCGCTGACAAGGGCTGAACACAGCGCATTGCTAGACATGCGGTTCAAATCAAAATTCAAATGAATTTTTGGTCATTCAGAAATTTGGATGCATCTGAATTCCAATAATAACGAAATTTTAGGGAATCCGAAATAACGAAACAAAATTTCAGCTGAAATTTGAATTCAAATCGAAAACAAAATCAAATTGATAAACCAGAATAAAATGCAACAGAATAGAAGGAATACAGCCGCCTCCGGAATTCAAATGTCCAATTGAATAAATTCAGACTCAAATTTCCCCAATTCTGGCGAATTGAATTTAAATTCAATTAAAAAAAAAATGAAACAAAAACAATTCCGAAAACGAATCTAACGAAACCAAATTATTTGAATGACAAATTCCTCCAGCAAATGTCTGCGTGTGACTCCATGTGTGGGGCTCATTAAAGAAGGACTCTAGCTTTAGCCACCTCCTCAATAATGACCTGTGAGCACCCCTCAGGCCATTGAATGGAGGCCAGTGGAGGGATTGGAGGAGAGGGGTGGAGGACACTGAATGGAGGTCAGTGGAGGGATTGGCAGAGAGGGGTGGAGGGCACTGAATGGAGGCCAGTGGAGGGATTGGCAGAGAGGGGTGGAGGACACTGAGTGGAGGCCAGTGGAGGGATTGTCAGAGAGGGATGGAGGACACTGAGTGGAGGCCAGTGGAGGGATTGGCAGAGAGGGGTGGAGGACACTGAATAGAGGCCAGTGGAGGGATTGGCAGAGAGGGGGTGGAGGACACTGAATGGAGGCCAGTGGAGGGATTGCAGGAGAGGGATGGAGGACACTGAGCGGAGGCCAGTGGAGGGATTGGCAGAGGGGGGTGGAGGACACTGAGTGGAGGCCAGTGGAGGGATTGGCAGAGGGGGGTGGCGGACACTGAATGGAGGTCAGTGGAGGGATTGGCAGAGAGGGGTGGAGGACACTGAATGGAGGCCAGTGGAGGGATTGGCAGAGAGGGGTGGAGGACACTGAGTGGAGGTCAGTGGAGGGATTGGCAGAGAGGGGTGGAGGACACTGAATGGAGGCCAGTGGAGGGATTGGCAGAGAGTGGTGGAGGACACTGAGTGGAGGCCAGTGGAGGGATTGGCAGAGGGGGGTGGAGGACACTGAGTGGAGGCCAGTGGAGGGATTGCAGGAGAGGGATGGAGGACACTGAGTGGAGGCCAGTGGAGGGATTGGAGGAGAGGGGTGGAGGACACTGAATGGAGGTCAGTGGAGGGATTGGCAGAGAGGGGTGGAGGACACTGAGTGGAGGCCAGTGGAGGGATTGGCAGAGAGGGGTGGAGGACACTGAGTGGAGGCCAGTGGAGGGATTGCAGGAGAGGGATGGAGGACACTGAGTGGAGGCCAGTGGAGGGATTGGCAGAGAGGGGTGGAGGACACTGAATAGAGGCCAGTGGAGGGATTGGCAGAGAGGGGGTGGAGGACACTGAATGGAGGCCAGTGGAGGGATTGCAGGAGAGGGATGGAGGACACTGAGCGGAGGCCAGTGGAGGGATTGGCAGAGGGGGGTGGAGGACACTGAGTGGAGGCCAGTGGAGGGATTGGCAGAGGGGGGTGGCGGACACTGAATGGAGGTCAGTGGAGGGATTGGCAGAGAGGGGTGGAGGACACTGAATGGAGGCCAGTGGAGGGATTGGCAGAGAGGGGTGGAGGACACTGAATGGAGGCCAGTGGAGGGATTGGCAGAGAGGGGTGGAGGACACTGAGTGGAGGTCAGTGGAGGGATTGGCAGAGAGGGGTGGAGGACACTGAATGGAGGCCAGTGGAGGGATTGGCAGAGAGTGGTGGAGGACACTGAGTGGAGGCCAGTGGAGGGATTGGCAGAGGGGGGTGGAGGACACTGAGTGGAGGCCAGTGGAGGGATTGCAGGAGAGGGATGGAGGACACTGAGTGGAGGCCAGTGGAGGGATTGGCAGAGAGGGGTGGAGGACACTGAGTGGAGGTCAGTGGAGGGATTGGCAGAGAGGGGTGGAGGACACTGAATGGAGGCCAGTGGAGGGATTGGCAGAGAGTGGTGGAGGACACTGAGTGGAGGCCAGTGGAGGGATTGGCAGAGAGGGGTGGAGGACACTGAGTGGAGGCCAGTGGAGGGATTGCAGGAGAGGGATGGAAGACACTGAGTGGAGGCCAGTGGAGGGATTGGCAGAGAGGGGTGGAGGACACTGAATAGAGGCCAGTGGAGGGATTGGCAGAGAGGAGGTGGAGGACACTGAATGGAGGCCAGTGGAGGGATTGCAGGAGAGGGATGGAGGACACTGAGCGGAGGCCAGTGGAGGGATTGGCAGAGGGGGGTGGAGGACACTGAGTGGAGGCCAGTGGAGGGATTGGCAGAGGGGGGTGGCGGACACTGAATGGAGGTCAGTGGAGGGATTGGCAGAGAGGGGTGGAGGACACTGAATGGAGGCCAGTGGAGGGATTGGCAGAGAGGGGTGGAGGACACTGAATGGAGGCCAGTGGAGGGATTGGCAGAGAGGGGTGGAGGACACTGAGTGGAGGTCAGTGGAGGGATTGGCAGAGTGGGGTGGAGGACACTGAATGGAGGCCAGTGGAGGGATTGGCAGAGAGTGGTGGAGGACACTGAGTGGAGGCCAGTGGAGGGATTGGCAGAGGGGGGTGGAGGACACTGAGTGGAGGCCAGTGGAGGGATTGCAGGAGAGGGATGGAGGACACTGAGTGGAGGCCAGTGGAGGGATTGGCAGAGAGGGGTGGAGGACACTGAGTGGAGGTCAGTGGAGGGATTGGCAGAGAGGGGTGGAGGACACTGAATGGAGGCCAGTGGAGGGATTGGCAGAGAGTGGTGGAGGACACTGAGTGGAGGCCAGTGGAGGGATTGGCAGAGGGGGGTGGAGGACACTGAGTGGAGGCCAGTGGAGGGATTGCAGGAGAGGGGTGGAGGACACTGAATGGAGGTCAGTGGAGGGATTGGCAGAGAGGGGTGGAGGACACTGAGTGGAGGCCAGTGGAGGGATTGGCAGAGAGGGGTGGAGGACACTGAGTGGAGGGATTGGAGGAGAGGGGTGGAGGACACTGAGTGGAGGCCAGTGGAGGGATTGGAGGAGAGGGGTGGAGGACACTGAGTGGAGGCCAGTGGAGGGATTGGCAGAGAGGGGTGGAGGACACTGAGTGGAGGCCAGTGGAGGGATTGGCAGAGAGGAGTGGAGGCCAGTGGAGGGATTGGCAGAGGGGGGTGGAGGACACTGAATGGAGGTCAGTGGAGGGATTGGAGGAGAGGGGTGGAGGACACTGAATGGAGGCCAGTGGAGGGATTGGCAGAGGGGGGTGGAGGACACTGAATGGAGGTCAGTGGAGGGATTGGCAGAGGGGGGTGGAGGACACTGAATGGAAGCCAGTGGAGGGATTGGCAGAGGGGGGTGGAGGACACTGAATGGAAGCCAGTGGAGGGATTGGCAGAGGGGGGTGGAGGACACTGAATGGAGGTCAGTGGAGGGATTGGCAGAGGGGGGTGGAGGACACTGAATGGAGGTCAGTGGAGGGATTGGCAGAGAGGGGTGGAGGACACTGAATGGAAGCCAGTGGAGGGATTGGCAGAGGGGGGTGGAGGACACTGAATGGAGGTCAGTGGAGGGATTGGCAGAGGGGGGTGGAGGACACTGAATGGAGGTCAGTGGAGGGATTGGCAGAGGGGGGTGGAGGACACTGAATGGAGGTCAGTGGAGGGATTGGCAGAGAGGGGTGAAGGACAAGGAGCGGAGGTCAGTGGAGGGATTGGCAGAGAGGGGTGGAGGTCAGTGGAGGGATTGGTAGAGAGGGGTGGAGGACACTGAATGGAGGTCAGTGGAGGGATTGGCAGAGAGGGGTGGAGGACACTGAATGGAGGCCAGTGGAGGGATTGGCAGAGAGGGGTGGAGGACACTGAATGGAGGCCAGTGGAGGGATTGGCAGAGGGGGGTGGAGGACACTGAATGGAGGCCAGTGGAGGGATTGGCAGAGAGGGGCAGCAGTCACTGATTGGTTGGTGAGGTGGATGAGTCTAGCGGCAGCATTCATATTAGGGGGGAGGAGCCTGGGCTGAGCACCTCAAACACATGAAGTACATTTGTACAGGTGAGACTTCGGATCGGTTCCGTGCTCTTTGGAGGTCTGGATAGTTTAGTCATCTTCTGCCTCGATTAAACAACTCATACAAGGAACATGAGGGGGGGGGACCAATCCTTGCCCTCCACTCAACTGAATTCGCCTTGTTTGTTGGCAATATCCCCCGGGCTCTTCCAGGCTCCTCCAGGCTCCTCCAGACTCCTCCAGGCTCCTCCAGACTCCTCCAGACACCCCCTTTGTTCTTTCTTCCTTTTTCTAATTCCATTTCTATTCCACTTCCTTTCCCATTGTACTGGTTCCGGTTCTCTATGGAGGAGCCTACAGTGGTCCAGCTCTTCATCGGCCTCCCAGCGGGTTCAGTAGCTGGACTCTGTGGGGTTTATTTACTAAAGCTGGAGAGTCCAAAATCAGACTCCCTTCTGCATAGAAACCAATCAGCTTCTAACCTCAGCTTGTTCAATGAAGCTTTGGCAATGAAACCTGGAAGCTGATTGGTTTCTATGCAGAAGAGAGTCTGATTTTGGACTCTCCAGATTTAGTAAATAAACCCCTGTATGTCTCCTTCCCCTGAATGGAATGGTGGGTGTAGCTGGACTCCATGTCTCTGGTGGGATTCCTTTGGACCTTCCTCATAGCATTCCTATAGTTCACATTGTCTTCGTTGTCATGATGTGTAACATTTCCTTACCCGTTCATTTCCTGTTCCATGACCCCCCCCCCCCCCCCACCCTTCCCCTTCTTTGTGGGGTTCAGGAGTACTGTCATACCTTGTGGTCTATAGATGATGATCTGACTTCTCTCTCCAGAATGACGACCCGTCTCGTATTGTGACCGGCCCGGCGGACACTCTGCGCAGTCACCTGCTGGTGTTTCACGCCGAGAGATCGCGGAGAGAGAACTGTGTGGTGAACATAGACAGCGACGAGGTGTAACTACGGGAACAATGACTGCCGCCTGTGCCCTGTTCATCTCCGGTGCAGTCTGTACTGCGCTGTCCGGGGTGCCTCCTAATCTAATGATTGCACTATAATGCGGTTCAGGGCGGAGCGCAATGTGCCTCACACTGGATATTAGAATGGACTCCTTCATCACCAAATGGGCTCTCCACTTCACAAGGAACCCACCATGATAGGAATATTGGGTGGTCATTGATGAATGGTTTATGAAGGGGCAGCTTCCATTTTCTTTCCCTCTCCTTCCATCATCCTTCCGTCATCCTCCACCATCCTTCCCTCTCCTTCCATCATCCCTCTCTCTCCTTCCACCACCCTTCCCTCTCATTTCATCATCCTTCCACCATCTTTCCCTCTCCTTCCGTTATCCTACCACTACCCTCCCCTCTCCTTCCACCATCCTTCCCTCTCCTTCCATTATCCTTCCACCATCATTCTTTCTCCTTCCACCATCCTTCCCTCTCCTTCCATCACCATTCCACCATCCTTCCCTCTCCTTCCACCATCCTTCTCTCTCCTTCCACCATCTTTCCCTCTTCTTCTGTTATCCTACCACTACCCTCCCCTCTCCTTCCACCATCCTTCCCTCTCCTTCCGTCATCCTTCCCTCTCCTTCCACCATCCTTAGCTCTCCTTCCGTCATCCTTCCCTCTCCTTCCGTCATCCTTCCCTCTCCTTCCACCATCCTGGCCTCTCCTTCCGTCCTCCTTCCCTCTCCTTCCGTCATCCTTCCACCACCCTTCCCTCTCCTTCCACCATCCTTCCCTCTCCTTCCGTCCTCCTGGCCTCTCCTTCCGTCCTCCTTCCCTCTCCTTCCGTCATCCTTCCACCACCCTTCCCTGTCCTTCCCTCTCCTTCCACCATCCTTCCCTCTCCTTCCGTCATCCCTCTCCTTCCACCATCCTTCCCTCTCCTTCCATCCTCCTGGCCTCTCCTTCCGTCCTCCTTCCCTCTCCTTCCGTCATCCTTCCACCACCCTTCCCTCTCCTTCCACCATCCTTCCCTCTCCTTCCGTCCTCCTGGCCTCTCCTTCCGTCCTCCTTCCCTCTCCTTCCGTCATCCTTCCACCACCCTTCCCTGTCCTTCCCTCTCCTTCTGTCATCCTTCCCTCTCCTTCCGTCCTCCTGGCCTCTCCTTCCGTCCTCCTTCCCTCTCCTTCCGTCATCCTTCCACCACCCTTCCCTGTCATTCCCTCTCCTTCCACCATCCTTCCCTCTCTTTCCATCACCATTCCACCATCCTTCCTTCTCCTTAGTGAATTGCTGTCTCAGGTCAAACATGAGGATTCCATCCATCCTGACACATTGAGAAGTTATTTACTAAAACCGGAGAGTGCAAAATCTGGTGAAGCTCTGCAGAGAAACCAATCAGCTTTCAGGATTTATTGTCAAAGCTTCATTGAACAAGTTGAAGATAGAAGCTGATTGGCTGCCATGCACAGCTACCCCAGATTCTGAGCGCTCCGGTCTTCGTAAAACAACCCCTTTATATACTGAATACACATAGAACATCCAGAAAAAGTCAGCAATGGCAGCTCCAATATTTCTATCCTGATGAGTCCCTAATACATCATCCATCCACCAATCTGTCTCCAGCCATCGATCCATCCATGTCTCCATCCATCCATGTCTCCATCCATCTATCCATATCTCCATCCATTTCTCCATCCATCCATGTTTTCATCCATCCATCCATCCATGTCTCCATCCATCCATCCATGTCTCCATCCATCCATCCATGTCTCCATCCATCTATCCATATCTCCATCCATCCATCCCTCCATGTCTCCATCCATCCATGTCTCCATCCATCCATCCATCCATGTCTCCATCCATCCATCCATGTCTCCATCCATCCATGTCTCCATCTATCTATCCATGTCTCCATCCATCCATGTCTCCATCCATCCATCCATGTCTCCATCCATCTATCCATATCTCCATCCATCCATCCCTCCATGTCTCCATCCATCCATATCTCCATCCATCCATCCATGTCTCCATCCATCCATCCATGTCTCCATCCATCCATGTCTCCATCTATCCATCCATGTCTCCATCCATCTATCCTTATCTCCATCCATCCATCCCTCCATGTCTCCATCCATCCATATCTCCATCCATCCCTCCATGTCTCCATCCATCCATGTCTCCATCCATCCATCCATGTCTCCATCCATCTATCCTTATCTCCATCCATCCATCCCTCCATGTCTCCATCTATCCATATCTCCATCCATCCCTCCATGTCTCCATCCATCCATGTCTCCATTCATCCATCCCTCCATATCTCCATCCATCTATCCATGTCTCCAGCCATCCATCCATGTCTCCATCCATCCATCCATGTCTCCTTCCATCCATCCATGTCTCCATCCATCCATCCATGTCTCCATCCATCCATATCTCCATCTATCCATCCATGTCTCCATCCATCCATCCATGTTTCCATCCATCCATGTCTCCATCTATCCATCCATGTCTCCATCTATCCATCCATGTCTCCATCCATCCATCCATCCATGTTTCCATCCATCCATCCATGTCTCCATCCATCCATCCATCCATCCATCCATCCATGTTTCCATCCATCCATCCATGTCTCCATCTATCCTTCCATGTCTCCATCCATCCATCCATCCATGTCTCGATGCTTTATTTTGCTGAGATCTCACTTTGAAAAACACCCCTCTAGCATTCTTAGCTGTGGCCATCTTGAGTAAGGGCAGATGATTCATGTAGCATTTACTTTCTGGAATCCATCTGCCCTTAGCTCTTGCAGGTAGGCAGGAGGGTGTGCTTAGCTGAGAAAGCCCCTCCTCCCATGAAGACTCCTGGGATGTATGACATCATTTGCCTAGGCCAGAAACCAGGAAGACAGTGAAGAAATCTAAAAGAAAGTATAAAACCAGTAAATCGAATCCCCCCCCCCCCCAATCCATGTACCAATGATGGCAGCAGACGGATTACATGGAGTCCATGGTGATGGGGAGAGAGGAGTTCCCCTTTAAACTGTTGAAATGAGATATCAGGAGCACAGGGGGAGCACTGATTTTAGTGGGTCAGCCAACTCCTAGCCCCCCCCCCCCCGTACAGGAACTATCTCAGGGACCGTTGATTGCTCATGCTCACAGTGTATCCATTCTTCATCACCCTGTGGGGTGGGTGGTGAACTCAGGATCAGTCCAGGGACCGGACCCCCGGGGCCCCCTATGCACTCCATGTCAGTGAAGTGGAGATCAGCCTGGACCATGCGTCTTCTCAGGGTTCATAAAACACAGCATTTCACCACCCAGGGTAGTGTCTGCGGGAGGTTCCTCGGGGGCGGAGCAATGCGGGTTTCTGCCTATCGCTCTCTTTCTTCACCATGAAGTGCCCTTTTCCTGCCTTGTGATGAGATCTCTGTGTTATATATCTGGATCTCTTCATTGTCAGAACAATTGTGGGGTTGCTGAGGAGATTCTTCATGGGCCCTACCAGTACCGGGCAGGCGTCGGCCACCTCGGCACACCAGCTGTGCTGAAACTACAACTCCCATCATGCCCCTCTGCCTCTGGGAGTCATACCTGTGTCTGTTTGTTGCAATACCTCATGGGACTTGTAGTTCCACCACAGCTGGAAGGCCGAGGTTGCCCACCCTGGTATAGACCCCACGTGTGTTTTCCGGAGGGGGCGGTAAATCATGGTTTAGGTGTGAAGGTGTAATAGGGCTCTTGGTAAGGATTTTGGAAGAATGTGTTTAATAAATACCTCCACGCCTGTGCAGTACAGCCCATCCCCCCCTCCCCCCCCCCCCCAGACTTCTATGGGGCACATCTACCTCTGGCTCTGGACCAGTAGAGGACCCCATAGAAGTCTATGGAGCTGTACTGCACAGGTGCGGCCAGTAGAGGCAGTGCTGAGCTTTGTGCATTGTTTAGCTGTGCTTTTTGCTGCGTTTCGCTGCGTTTTGTTGCGTTTCGCTGCGTTCTGATTGGCGTGTTCAGATTTGATCGGAGCCGTAGTGTTATATTATGACTACTGACCCCGCCAGGTGATCCCGCCACATTGTATACATCCTCCAGGCGCACTCCCCATGTACAGAACTGGGAGTACTCGGGTCTGGTTGCCATGGGTTACTGCACATGCTCATTGGGTACCTTATTAAAAAAAAAAACAAAATGTTCCATTCAGTAAGTAAGACGCATATCACGGTAACCCATAGCAACCATAGAAATCCGCCATTTTGTCATCTGGGAGGAAACTGGAAGATCACTGGAGTCCCCATCTCAGATCTCCTCTGTGATTGGCCTCGCTATACAATCCTGACACCATACTCTGGGCTCACTCCCCCACCGACCAATGCGGTGTCCAGGAACTGCGGGGGTCTCGTCTTCATTCAACCAAAAGAAAATCATTTGTTTGGAGTTCTTCCTTAATGCAGATATGACATTATAATCCGGTGCCTTGTCTGTGTTCTGTGCAATGCGTGTGCGAGGGATCATACCATGCATGTGATATGTACTATGGAACACGGAGATATATATGTATACACGCTGGGATCCGATTGGTGGAGAATTGTTCACATTCAATAAAAATCAGATGTCCTGTCATATGACTCTGGAACCGTTCTTCTCCTGCACAGACGTCTGTGTGCATGTATGTATTTGTGTGTGTGTGTATGTCTGTGCATGTATGTGTGTGTGTATATGTGTATCTATGTGAATGTATGTACAGTGTGCGTGTATGTATATGTGTATGTGTGTGTGTATGTATGTATGTGAATGTATGTACAGTGTGTGTATGTATGTGAATGTATGTATGTGAATGTATGTACAGTGTGTGTGTGTCTGTGCATGTATGTACAGTCATGGCCGAAATTGTTGGCACCCTTGATATTTTTCCTGAAAATCAAGTATTTCACACAAAAAAGGTATTGCATTAACACATGTTTTGCTATACACATGTTTATTCCCTTTGTATGTATTGGAACAAATATAAAACAGAGGCAGAAAAGCAAATATGACATAATGTCACACAAAACCCCAAAAATGGGCTGGACAAAAGTATTGGCACCCTTAACTTAATATTTGGTTGCACACCCTTTGGAAAACATAACTGAAATCAGTCGCTTCCTATAACCATCAATAAGCTTCTGACACCTCTCACCCGGAATTTTGGACCACTCTTCCTTTGCAAACAGCTCCAGGTCTCTCTTATTGGAAGGACACCTTTTCCCAACAGCAATTTTAAGATCTCTCCACAGGTGTTCAATGGGATTTAGATCTGGGCTCATTGCTGGCCACTTCAGAACTCTCCAGCGCTTCTTTGCCATCCATTTCTGAGTGCTTTTTGACGTATGTTTGGGGTCATTGTCCTGCTGGAAGACCCAGGATCTTGGACGCAAACCCAGCTTTCTGACACTGGGCCCTACAGTGCGACCCAAAATCCTTTGGTAATCCTCAGATTTCATGATGCCTTGCACACAGTCAAGGCACCCAGTGCCAGAGGCAGCAAAACAACCCCAAAACATCATTGAACCTCCACCATATTTTACCGTAGGTACTGTGTTTTGTTCTTTGTAGGCCTCATTCCGTTTTCGGTAAACAGTAGAATGATGTGCTTTACCGAAAAGCTCTATCTTGGTCTCATCTGTCCACAAGACGTTTTCCCAGAAGGCTTTTGGCTTACTCAAGTACATTTTGGCAAACTGTAGTCTTGCTTTTTTATGTCTCTGTGTCAGCAGTGGGGTCCTCCTGGGTCTCCTGCCATAGCGTTTCATTTCATTTAAATGTCGACGGATAGTTCGCGCTGACACTGATGCTCCCTGAGCCTGCAGGACAGCTTGAATGTCTTTGGAACATGTTTGGGGCTGCTTATCCACCATCCGGACTATTCTGCGTTGCAATCTTTCATCAATTTTCCTCATCCGTCCACGACCAGGGAGATTAGCTACAGTGCCATGGGTTGCAAACTTCTTGATAATGTTGCGCACTGTGGACAAAGGCAAATCTAGTTCTCTGGAGATGGACTTGTAACCTTGAGATTGTTGATATTTTGCCACAATTTTGGTTCTCAGGTCCTCAGACAGTTCTCGTCTCCTCTTTCTGTTGTCCATGCTTAGTGTGGCACAGACAGACACACAATGCAAAGGTTAAGTGAACGTCTCTCCTTTTTATCTGCTTTCAGGTGTGATTTCTATATTGCCCACACCTGTTACTTGCCCCAGGTGAGTTTACAGGAGCATCACATGCTTGTAACATTCTTATTTATCCGCAGTTGTGAAAGGGTGCCAATACTTTTGTCCAGCCCATTTTTGGAGGTTTGTGTGACATTATGTCGAATTTGCTTTCTTTCCTCCCTTTTTTTGTTTTGTCCCAATACACACAAAGGGAATAAACATGTGTATAGCAAAACATGTGTTAATGCAATACGTTTCGTGAGAAATACATGATTTCCTGGAGAAATATCAAGGGTGCCAACAATTTCGGCCATGACTGTATGTACAGTGTGTGTGTATATATGTGTATGTATGTACAGTGTGTGTATGTGTCTGTGCATGTATGTATGTGAATGTATGTACAGTGTGTGTTCCCTCCAAAGGTGTCACAATCTGGGTTGAGGTATTTTCCTTTTTTGTCTCATCTTTATTAATTTTTTTAGCTAATTTTTGGGGGTGGTAATAAAGCGGACGTTCTATTTGTATGGAAGTTGTACTTTAAAGAGACTCTGTCACCTTGCTTGTGTCTCTATAATGGGCCCTCCCCCATGCCTCTGCAATGGCCCCCCCCCCATGTCTCTGCACTGGGCCCCCCATGTCTCTGCAATGGGCCCCCCATGTCTCTGCACTGGGGCCCCCCCCATGTCTCTGCACTGGGCCCTCCCCCATGTCTCTGCAATGGGCACCCCATGTCTCTGCACTGGACCCTCCCCCATGTCTCTGCAATGGGCCCCCCCCATGTCTCTGCAATGGGCCCCCCCCATGTCTCTGCAATGGGCCCCCTCATGTCTCTGCACTGGGCCCCCCATGTCTCTGCAATGGGGCCCCCCCCATGTCTCTGCAATGGGCCCCCCCATGTCTCTGCACTGGGCCCTCCCCCATGTCTCTGCACTGGGCCCTCCCCCATGTCTCTGCACTGGGCCCTCCCCCTTGTCTCTGCAATGGGCCCCCCCCCATGTCTCTGCAATGGGCCCCCCATGTCTCTGCAATGGGCCCCCGCCCTCTGTACTCACCTTATCACCAATTCAGTGGCCAGGTTCAGTGACACCGCCCCTCTGGTGATGTGGCTGCACTTGGGGCTAGCGATTGGCTGTCCCTATAGGACACACCCTCTGCCACACCCCCAACCATACCAACCGTGAAGAATGGATGGAGAAGATATGATTGGTCATTACACTGCCGGAGGTGAGATGACAGGACAGCAATAGAGCACAACTGGGAGGTAAAGCTGAACTCCAGGAATTCGGCCACTTTATAAACCGTGTCGGCATATGAAGGGTTGAGTCCTGCAAGGTGCATGCCACCTCATGGACTTCCCTCTACTGCACATCTGACAGTTTTATGGAGCTTCGGGAATACAGCTATCACTATACTCCCAGTGCTCTGGCAGGAGAGACCCTGCCTCCTCCTATGCAGCATCTCTGCCCAGCCCTCCCTGTCACCGTCCATTCACAGAGGGCTTTGTATTTTCTGAATGTGTTCACATTATACAAGGCACTCTGTGATTGGGCAGGGGGAAAGGAGGGGAGGGCACAGTGACTGCCTATGACTCTGCAGCTGCTGGAGCTGAGCTAGGAAAGTCCAGTGTGGAAGTGCTGGAGGTGCCATCGTGGGAGTTCTGGAGGTGCCCGTGTGGGAGTGCTGGAAGTGCCGGCGTGGGAGTGCTGGGGTGCCGGCGTGGGAGTGCTGGAGGTGCCCGTGTGGGAGTGCTGGAGGTGCCGGCGTGGGAGTGCTGAAGGTGCCCGTGTGGGAGTGCTGGTGGTGCCCGTGTGGGAGTGCTGGAGGTGCCGGCGTGGGATTGCTGGAGGTGCCGGCGTGGGAGTGCTGGAGGTGCCCGTGTGGGAGTGCTGGAGGTGCCGGCGTGGGAGTGCTGGAGGTGCCCGTGTGGGAGTGCTGGAGGTGCCGGGGTGGGATTGCTGGAGGTGCCGGCGTGGGAGTGCTGGAGGTGCCCGTGTGGGAGTGCTGGAGGTGCCCGTGTGGGAGTGCTGGAGGTGCCCGTGTGGGAGTGCTGGAGGTGCCGGGGTGGGAGTGCTGGAGGTGCCGGCGTGGGAGTGCTGGAGGTGCCCGTGTGGGAGTGCTGGAGGTGCCGGCGTGGGAGTGCTGGAGGTGCCCATTTGGGAGTGCTGGAGGTGCCGGCGTGGGAGTGCTGGGGTGCCGGCGTGGGAGTGCTGGAGGTGCCCGTGTGGGAGTGCTGGAGGTGCCGGCGTGGGAGTGCTGGGGTGCCGGCGTGGGAGTGCTGGAGGTGCCCGTGTGGGAGTGCTGGAGGTGCCGGCGTGGGAGTGCTGGGGTGCCGGCGTGGGAGTGCTGGAGGTGCCCGTGTGGGAGTGCTGGGGTGCCGGCATGGGAGTGCTGGAGGTGCCCGTGTGGGAGTGCTGGAGGTGCCCGTGTGGGAGTGCTGGAGGTGCCGGCGTGGGAGTGCTGGAGGTGCCCGTGTGGGAGTGCTGGAAGTATAGTGGAAGCTACGCTCCCGGTGCTCAGTAAACATGTAAACAAACGCGATGAGTCCAGGAGGTGGCATGAGCTCCTTAGACTTAGCAATCCGGAACATTCTACAAAGCGGCTGAATTCCTGGAGTTCCGCGTAAAACAATACATTTTAATAGAGATATCTTCATCAGAACAAAAGGAGGGACAACTGAGGAGGGAGGCGGGACATTGGCTCCCAAAGATGGACTGTTCCTGCAAATGACGAAGAGTCCCCGTGACATCATGAGCTGGAATTTCACCGCCGGTGACGCTTTCACCGCATACAAGCGCTAATACCAACACATAAGGAAGCACTCCGCACTCCTCTAGTATGAGGGATGACATTTATTTCAGGTATATAAATACATTTTTCATTCACGCATTCTTCTCCAATGTAAACCTCGATCCGTATTATACCAATACACAGTATATAGAATATCAATCATTTCCAGGCCAATGACACAAATTCAGCGCCGTTCTCCCGGGAACTGCGCCTCATGTTTGCTTCACAAAACAATCTACAAGTGCGAGTGCAGTACAGACCTTCCATGACAAGCGGCAGACAGAACAGAGTGCAGGAGGAACGCGGTACAGACCTTCCATGACAAGCGGCAGACAGAACAGAGTGCAGGAGGAACGCGGTACAGACGTTCCATGACAAGCGGCAGACAGAACAGAGTGCAGGAGGAACGCGGTACAGACCTTCCATGACAAGCGGCAGACAGAACAGAGTGCAGGAGGAACGCGGTACAGACGTTCCATGACAAGCGGCAGACAGAACAGAGTGCAGGAGGAACGCGGTACAGACGTTCCATGACAAGCGGCAGACAGAACAGAGTGCAGGAGGAACGCGGTACAGACGTTCCATGACAAGCGGCAGACAGAACAGAGTGCAGGAGGAACGCGGTACAGACCTTCTTCCATGACAAGCGGCAGACAGAACAGAGTGCAGGAGGAACGCGGTACAGACGTTCATCTTCCATGACAAGCGGCAGACAGAACAGAGTGCAGGAGGAACGTGGTACAGACGTTCGCCTTCCATGACAAGCGGCAGACAGACCAGAGTGCAGGAGGAACGCGGTACAGACGTTCCATGACAAGCGGCAGACAGAACAGAGTGCAGGAGGAACGCGGTACAGACGTTCCATGACAAGCGGCAGACAGAACAGAGTGCAGGAGGAACGCGGTACAGACGTTCCATGACAAGAGGCAGACAGAACAGAGTGCAGGAGGAACGCGGTACAGACGTTCCATGACAAGCGGCAGACAGAACAGAGTGCAGGAGGAACGCGGTACAGACGTTCCATGACAAGCGGCAGACAGAACAGAGTGCAGGAGGAACGCGGTACAGACGTTCCATGACAAGAGGCAGACAGAACAGAGTGCAGGAGGAACGCGGTACAGACGTTCCATGACAAGCGGCAGACAGAACAGAGTGCAGGAGGAACGCGGTACAGACATTCGCCTTCCATGACAAGCGGCAGACAGAACAGAGTGCAGGAGGAACGCGGTACAGACGTTCGCCTTCCATGACAAGCGGCAGACAGAACAGAGTGCAGGAGGAACGCGGTACAGACTTTCACCTTCCATGACAAGCGGCAGACAGAACAGAGTGCAGGAGGAACGCGGTGCAGACCTTCTTCCATGACAAGCGGCAGACAGAACAGAGTGCAGGAGGAACGCGGTACAGACGTTCTTCTTCCATGACAAGCGGCAGACAGAACAGAGTGCAGGAGGAACGCGGTACAGACGTTCACCTTCCATGACAAGCGGCAGACAGAACAGAGTGCAGGAGGAACGCGGTTTGTTCATTATAACAATGTATCACAGATTAGAAAAGTATCATCTATTCATATGAAAAACAACATTTAATAAAAGGAATTCTGAGTACAAAATGTGCAAATTGTTGCTTTAAATTGAATATATAATAAAGACATTCGTCAGGTTGGAGCTGCTTATATTTATGGCTTCAATAAATCACACAAATTAAAAACAGATCAGAGATTTCCTCACAAAGAACTTTAAACGTCTTTTTTTACATTTTCTGACTTTGTAATTTTTGGCTTTATAGAAGTTCCCTGTGTGGTAGATATCGCAATTAGAATTTCGGCTGAATGATTTCCACAGGGGGAGCCCCCTATGTGGGGGACTATAGACGGGGCCCCTATGTGGGGGACTATAGACGGGGCCACTATGTGGGGGACAATAGATGGAGCCCCTATGTAGGGGACTACAGACAGAGCCCTTATGTGGGGGACTACAGACGGGGCCCCCTATGTGGGGGACTATAGATGGGGCCCCCTATGTGGGGGACTATAGATGGAGCCCCCTATGTGGGGGACTATAGACGGGGCCCCTATGTAGGGGACAATAGATGGAGCCCCTATGTAGGGGACTACAGACGGAGCCCCTATGTGGGGGACAATAGATGGGGCCCCTATGTGGGGGACTATAGATGGGGCCCCCTATGTGGGGGACTATAGATGGGGCCCCCTATGTGGGGGACTACAGACGGAGCCCCCTATGTGGGGGACTACAGATGGAGCCCCCGATGTGGGGGACTACAGATGGAGCCCCCGATGTGGGGGACTACAGACGGAGCCCCCTATATGGGGGACTACAGATGGGGCCCCCTATGTGGGGGACTATAGACGGGGCCCCCTATGTGGTGGACTACAGACGGGGCCCCCTATGTGGGGACTATAGACGGGGCCCTGGCTGTAGACTGAAATAGAGATGAGAACAGTAAAGTGCAATCACCGGACGACACGCGTGTGCGGCATGTATACGGGATCTGAGGCGTCAATATGGCCGCCTGTGTAGATAGTTGATCATTTATATTCCGTAGAACAATAAGTGCGTTCTGAACACTGATAGGTGGAGCTGGGAGCCATGTGAGGCCGGGATTGGCTGAGGGCAGTGAGACTGACATTTCCACACAGGAATTCGCCACATAGAACACAATATCGTCAGTTCAGACGAGGTCCTGAGACTGGAAGGAGGACCCCTCCCCCTTTACGGTGACACTCGTAGACATGCGTTACATTCGGTTGCACTTTGTTGCTGAGCCCCACGTGGCGGCGTGACGTCGTGGGAGGAATTCCGATCACGTGTTTCCTGCGTGGGGCGCCACCAACTGCGGCCTTTTAATCTTGAACTGTGAAGGAAAAGAACAAGATGTGAGATAATTCGATGGAAAGTGTATCCACTTATGTATTGGAGGTGTAAGAACGCGCCTCATTGGACGACGGGCGCCGCCGCTTAGAATACGCACCCAACCCGGGTCAGCAAGATCCCATTGTCTGTCCTGGAGCCAGCAAGATCCCAGTGTCTGTCCCGGAGCCAGCAAGATCCCATTGTCTGTCCTGGAGCCAGCAAGATCCCAGTGTCTGTCCCGGAGCCAGCAAGATCCCATTGTCTGTCCCGGAGCCAGCAAGATCCCATTATCTGTCCCGGAGCCAGCAAGATCCCAGTGTCTGTCCCGGAGCCAGCAAGATCCCAGTGTCTGTCCCGGAGCCAGCAAGATCCCATTATCTGTCCCGGAGCCAGCAAGATCCCATTATCTGTCCCGGAGCCAGCAAGATCCCATTGTCTGTCCCGGAGCCAGCAAGATCCCATTGTCTGTCCCGGAGCCGCACACCTCGCCGCTCACAGCCTATTATATATATTTATATTATTATTGTTTATTTCTCATTATTATGTTTCAGGATTAACAAGAAATAAACAATAAAAGATACATTTCATTTTTTATGAAACATTGTATAGGAATATTTTGTATTGTTTATTTCAGCCAGGAGATGGCGCTCTCGGCTCATCTTCACATGTTTTCTGGGCTCTAGATCTGTTGTTTATAAAGCCGCTTACAGAGCTCAAAGCAGAACTCCGTCCAGAAACAACAAGATGAAAATAAAGATTTAAATAAAAACAGCTTTTTCCTGCAATATTCATCTACAATACTGAGAGTTCAATAGTAGTCATTTTTTTCTGGCACTAGTCTGATGGCCAGCATCATTCAAGCCACTTCCTCTGAGCCCAGGTCATCCTGGTCCCACCCCAAGCCTGTGAAGGGACAATGAAAAGAGAAGCAGCACAATGATGAGTTTATCCCTCTGTCACTCTGCTCTCTCCTCCTATCTGCATGATTCTTGTCAGTATATGAGGTGACTGGCTCCTTGTGCTGCTTTTTCCTCTCACACTCCAGCCCTGCTGTACAGAAAGTCCAAGAAGCTGATTCCGGGTCACATTCCGGGACAATAATAGAATGAAATGATGTACTAATGATTGCAGAGTGTTGTGTCTTCTCTGACCCCCGGGGGGTCTGCATGGAATGTACTCAGATATGAATGGCTCAGAGCGGGGACTCCCCCCAAATCATATATTACATTTATCTATTCGGCTGCATTAATCATCATATTGATAGGTGTGTGGAAGGGGCGGACTGACCATTTAGAAACTCGGGCACTGCCGAGGGCCCGGGGGTCAGTAGGGGGCTCCATGAGATGCCCCTGGTACCTTTTTCATAGGCTTTTTTGAGTTTGGGCAAGGACACAGGGGCCCCATGATCCCCTATTGCCTGGGGGCCCCATGAGTTGCCAGTCCGCCCCTGCAGGGGCCCCATGATCTCCTATTGCCCGGGGGCCCCATGAGTTGTCAGTCCGCCCCTGGTGTGTGGTCACCATTATACACTCAGTGGTCTACAGGGGGCGCTTCACCTGACATCTGACAACCAGGTCTAGATATACACGGCTTCACCAATGAGAGGAAGACTCTGAGAACCCATCAGATCCCAATGGGGAGGAATCTCCTGCTGGATCTCTATACTGACATGGACGGGGGATGGGTGAGGAATGTAAGGACGCCCCACCATTGGATGGAAATGATCGACCTACAGAGGACTGAATTCACAGACACCCCGAAAATCAAAGTGAAGAGATGATGCAGCAGGCGAGTCCATGTTGGTGAAATGTCATTGCAGCAACTCAGAATGGCCCTCAGTAGTCTGTGTGGCCCCCACGTGATTGTGTGCATGCCTGACAACGTCGGGGGAGGGTCCTAATGAGACCACGGATGGTGTCCTGGGGGATTTCCTCCCAGATCTGGACCAGGGTGTCACTGAGCTCCTGGACAGTCTGAGGTGCAATCTGGTGGCATCGGATGGCCCGAACCATGACATCCCAGAGGGGTTCTACTGGGTTTAGGTCAGGTGAGCGTGGGGGCCATTCAGTGGTATCAATTCCTTCATCCTCCAGGAACTGCCTGCATACTCCCCCCACATGAGGCCGGGCATTGTCCTGCACCAGGAGGAACCCTGGACCCGCTGCACCAGGAGGAACCCAGGACCCACTGCACCAGGAGGAACCCAGGACCCACCGCACCAGCGTAGGGTCTGACAATGGGTCCAAGGCTTTCATCCCCATACCTAATGGCAGTCAGGGGGCCATTGTCTAGCCTGTAGAGGTCTGTGTGTCCCTCCCTGGATATGCCCCCCCAGACCATCACTGACCCACCACCACAACAGTCATGCTGAACCATGTTACAGGCAGCAGAACGTTCTCCACGGCTTCTCCAGACCCTTTCATGTCTGTCACATGTGCTCAGGGGGAACCTGCTCTCATCTGTGATAAGCACAGGGCGCCAGTGGTGGACCCGCCAATTCTGGGGTTCAATGGCCAATGCCAATCCAGCTCTATGGTGCCGGGCAGTGAGCACCATCTGATCAGACCGTGCCTGGAACATGTGATCGGACTGTGTTTGGACCATGTGATTGGATCATGCCTGAACCATGTGATTGGGCCATGCCTGGACCATATGATCCAACCGTGCCTAGACCATATGATCCAACCGTGCCTAGACCATATGATCCAACCGTGTCTGGACCATGTGATTGGACTGTGCCTGGACCATGTGATCCAACCACCATGCCTGGAGCATGCGATCCAACTGTGCTTGGACCATGTGATCCAACTGTGCCTGCACCATGGGATTGGACCATTAATGGACCATGCGATCCGAGCATGCCTGGACCATGTCTCACTACACACGTGTTACTGTAATATTCGATACAAATGTATATATTTGCAGTTTGGACATGAACTAAGACATGGACATTTGCACAGCTTCACCAGGGGGAGGTAAATACGGGAGTTCCTTAACATTTGACTAGTGAGACCCCAGCCCCCACACCTGGACTGGTTACTGAAGGGGGGAGAATGGAGTGGACATTCTGAATTCTAGGACCCCCTGGGGGGTTTACTGCCCAGATCTGGATACAATGGCAGTTTACCTCCTGGGCTGGAAGACCATGTGGACATCTGATCAGGAATGCAATTAGAAGCCTGAGACAGGAAGGAGCTTTATGACCTTTTGTTCAAGATATCACTGACTGCAATTACCACCCCCCAGCTGGGGGTGTGGGTCTCAAGTCTGGACAAAAGGGCCCCTGGCCTGGGAGAATGGAGAAGAATGAGCGAGGATGTGTGTATAGGAGCTCATAGATCTCTTCCCTTTCCCAGTCCTTCTCCCACCCATCGTAAATGACCCCAATTCCTTCTTTGTAAATATGATGTAGTTTTATCCCGGATTGTAAACAAACCGAACGCTTGTTGTAAGAATTAGTCGTCCTTCTTGGAATCGAGACACCCCAAGCAGAGCATTTCACAGCTACCCTTCAGGAAAAGGTGGGAGCTAGAGGAAGGAGAACGTCTTTCCCCGAAGAGAGCTATAGAAAGGCTGGAGAGAAGTCCAACCACCAACATCCAACCAGGAGGCACCTGATACCGGCACTCCCTACTGGGAACCCTCGTCTTCTGCTAGACAAGAACCAAATGTATGAGCCTCCCCACCGAAGTATGGCCTCCACCAACCTCCCGGGAGCAGGGACGGACTGACCATTTGGAAACTCTGGCACTGCCCAAGGGCCCGGGGTCAGTAGGGGGCCCCATGAGATGCCCCTGGTACCTTTTTCATAGGCTTTTTTGAGTTTGGGCAAGGACACAGGGGCCCCATGATCCCCTATTGCCCAGGGGCCCCATGAGTTGTCAATCTGCCCCTGCCCGGGAGGTTCCATATAGTACAGGAACCTGTGGTGTGTGAACAGATTATTACAGAGTATACTCCAGTCCTCTTCACTGGAAGCAATGGGGGGGATTTACTAAAACTGCAGAATCTGGTGCAGCTCTGCATGGCAGCCAATCAGCTTCCAGGTTTGATTGTCAAAGCTTCATTGAACAAGCTGAAGGTAGAAGCTGATTGGCTCCCAGGCACAGCTACACCAGATTCTGAGCGCTCCAGTTTTAGTACATTTCCCCCAATGTTTCCTCTTCTATAAACTCCCATCTCAATGGAGAACCCCCCCGCAGTACAATAGTTCCAGGAACTTCCAGTCTCTCTTCGCTAGGATCCCATTTCATTCCATAAACCCGTCCAGTACCAGAGGCGGCTCCTTCCAGCGACCTTCCCAATCATTATCTCCCCTCTCAGACCTCCATACACTCAACAAAACACCCAACACCCCTCCTGAGAACCCAACCAATCAGCAGACCACTGTGCTGCCATAATGGATACCCCTGGAGAGAGGGTAGGACCCGGCCAGGAGGCCAATGTATGTCCAGATCTTCCTCTACTGTCATAAATCCCGCACACCGATCATATTTACCGATTGGGTGGTGTCCACACGCTCCAGCTTTGGCATGTAGGCTCCTGAAGACAAGGTCACATAGGGGTTTTCCTCTAAGGTGTACTTTCCGGATCTTGGTGAAAATTTGGCCATGTTGGCCAACGAGTCCATATCTGTAATAATCCAACAAAAACGAGTCGTCAGTAGAAATTGTTCTATGGTGGCCGACGGGGAACCTCAGCAACGAGTGTGGCAATGTGTTCAGAGGTGTTCTCAGATAATGGAGCTCTGCTGAAGCGTAAAGTGTTGGGCAGCCCATGGAGGAGTTCGTTTTTTTAGTTCAGCTAGCGGGCTGAATGATAAAAAAAAAAAAACGATTCACCCATCTACACACTCCATGTGGACGGGAGAATCCTCCTCACTGTAACCTTGTATTCTGACAGTGGGGAGACTTCCAACCATCAGAATACACGGATCCGCATTGCGGTCTATAGCCGGCAGCACTGATTGAGTGAGGAAAATCCCACAAGGTGGTTGTACAGAAGCTGATCGATAGAAGGGACAACCACAGTCCCCACCCAACCGACCACATTTCCATCCATGTTCACCTTTGCAGAAAATATGAAGGCGCACTAACACCCTCCCCACCCCCTCCACAGTCCCCTCTGTACTTACTGTCAGTGCCCACACAGCCGGTTTAGTGGTCTGGGGGGTTTGAACCCCCCCCGCTAATCCCTCTTCTTTCTGCAGGTCCTCCAGGATGGACCACAGTGATTCTGATTGGCCAACACCAGCACAGAGAGGAGTGGGGATATTAAAACTCTGGACCGCTGGAGTGGCTGTGTGGGCATTGACAGCTTGTCACCCCTGGAGGCATGTACAGCGGGGACCGCGGAGGGGGTGGGGAGGTGTTAGCTCATCATTACAGAAAAAGCAAAAAGGTGAACTAACACTTTATTTATGTCCCCCACACCCCCCATCACCAGACTGTCCAACCCTCCCCAGTCCTATCAGGGACCAGTATGACCAGCGTGACCAACATGACCAGTGTGACCAGCATGACCAGTATGACCAGCAAGACCAGCATGACCAGTATGACCAGCAAGACCAGCATGACCAGCAAGACCAGCATGACCAGTATGACCAGCAAGACCAGCATGACCAGCAAGACCAGCATGACCAGTATGACAAGCAAGACCAGCATGACCAGTATGACCAGCAAGACCAGCATGACCAGCAAGACCAGCATGACCAGTATGACAAGCAAGACCAGCATGACCAGTATGACAAGCAAGACCAGCATGACCAGCAAGACCAGCATGACCAGTGTGACCAGAGAAGGCAAGATATAAGCAGATGATTCTAGAACGTTGTGCTGTTGCTGATTTCAGAGGATTATTTCCCTTATAACCAACATGGAACGCTCTGATTGGACAGAAGGGGGTCACATGGCTTCTCTTACCCGTGTGCTGGAAGTTCGTCCGCTCTTCATCATACGTGAACCACGTCTTGGAATCACATCTCTGGGTTTTCCAACTGAAGATCAATTCACAAAAAAGAAGATGTTTTACTATCAAAAATCAGACGACTATCCAGCCAGCCTACAGAACATCGAACTTTTCATTTTGGGTGGATGTCAACGTTAAAGTGGGTGTCACCCCCAGCCATGAAATCTGAACAGAGCACATCCCTCTATAGTGTGTCCACAGCATTGAGTGCCATTTCTGTCTGCTGCCTCCTTCCTCTGACGTTTCCTGACACCAAGAGATAAATGGTGACAGGGGAGGAGCTCCAGCACACAGCCTGTGATTGACAGCGGTGGCTCTGTTCCTGTGTGCTGTGTGGAGAGGGGTGTGTGTCCCTTCCCTCCAATCAGCAGTCAGGACTCTCCTCACTGAGCTCTGCAGAGTGTGACTTCAGCTCTCTGCCTCCTGCTTTCTGAATTCTCAGACAAGCTGTATAAATTCAGGACTTTGAAGAGGTGTAGAGAATAGATGGTAGCAGATAAACAGGTACAACTTATGTAGGAGGATTTGTTTCCTCTCTGTGTACCTCTGCACTGGGGACATGGAGGGTTAGCAAGCACTTTAAGGTGGAATAGCACTGGCCATAACATTCAGGTACTTACCTCTGGCTGTGCCCTCCTCCGGAGACATGAGCTCTTAGCTCCTCCCACCCTCTCCATCCCCTCCCCTTCCAGATCCACTATCTTCCTGCTCCGCCCATTGGACAGGCACTGATGGTGCAACTCCCGCGCATTCACAGCGCAGTGACATCATCTCGGCCCCCGGCTCCTGCAGATCCCGGAACTGGACTCCAGACCGCTCAATGGAGGAGAATTGCCAACAGGAAACCCACATGGAAGAAAAAGAGATTTTACAAATATTCCTCCCAAATATATTGATATATCCTTCAAATGCTACAGTTCTGGCCGCATTCAGTGTATATACACATACATACATCATACATACACACATATATATACATACATCATACATACATACATCATACATACACACATATATATATATATACACATACATACATCATACATACATCATACATACACACATATATATATATATATATACACATACATACATCATACATACACACATATATATATATACACATACATACATCATACATACATCATACATACACACATATATATATATATATACACATACATACATCATACATACACACATATATATATATATATATACACACATACATACATCATACATACACACATATATATACATACATCATACATACATCACACATACATACATACATATATTTATACACATACATACATACATACATACATCATACATACATCATACATACACACACACACACACACACACACACACACACACACACACACACACACACACACACACACACATACATACATACATACACACATATATATACATACATCATACATACATCATACATACATACACATACATACATACCTTATTTTTATACACATACATACATCATACATACATCATACATACACACACACACATACATACATACATACATCATACATACATCATACACACACACACACACACACACACACACACACACACACACACACACACACATACATACATCATACATACATCATACATACATCATACATACATACATCATACATACATCATACATACATACATCATACATACATCATACATACACACACATACATACATACATCACACATACATCATACATACATCATACATACATCATACATACACACTGCATGTTGAAATGCATTTTTATTACAAAATATATGAAAAATATTTTTAAAAATAAATTTTCAAATATATTGCAAGTCTTTAAAAATACAAATGTACATTTTTGGAATTCATTTACAAATATATGTTAAAATTACTTTTTTATATGTAAAACAAATCTGAAGAATATGTTTAAAAAAAATATTTTTCATATATTTTGTAATATATAAAAAATGCATTTCAACATACAGAGTATAAATATATATTTTTTAAATATATTGAATGCGGCCAAAATTATTTGGGAACAATATTTAAAAAATGTATTTTAAATATATTATTTACTTCTGTGGGAAGTAACAGAGTTTTTCAGCAGAAGAGACTTATAAAGACCCCTGAAGACTCGATCTGCTGACAGTTTTTAGTTTTAAAAATAGGTGGAGCCTGTTCCCGGCTCCACCCATTACAATGGATTCCCCGTTGGATACATTCCATTGTACTTCCTGCGGGATTCAAATTTGTACAGAAATATGGAAAGCAGTCGGTGGAATCCTTCAGATGGCTCCCCTCCCCCCAGCATTGCGTCATGGCAGTATACGAACATCTCCCCTCCCCCCAGCATTGCGTCATGGCGGTATACGAACATCTCCCCTCCCCCCAGCATTGCGTCATGGCGGTATACGAACATCTCCCCTCCCCCCAGCATTGCGTCATGGCGGTATACGAACATCTCCCCTCCCCCCAGCATTGCGTCATGGCGGTATATGAACATCTCCCCTCCCCCCAGCATTGCGTCATGGTGGTATACGAACATCTCCCCTCCCCCCAGCGTTGCATCACGGCAGTATACATACACGAACATCTCCCCTCCCCCCAGCATTGCGTCATGGCGGTATACGAACATCTCCCCTCCCCCCAGCATTGCGTCATGGCGGTATACATACACGAACATCTCCCCTCCCCCCAGAGTTGCGTCACGGCGGTATACATACACGAACATCTCCCCTCCCCCCAGCATTGCGTCATGGCGGTATACATACACGAACATCTCCCCTCCCCCCAGAGTTGCGTCACGGCGGTATACATACACGAACATCTCCCCTCCCCCCAGAGTTGCGTCATGGCGGTATACATACACGAACATCTCCCCTCCCCCCAGAGTTGCGTCATGGCGGTATACATACACGAACATCTCCCCTCCCCCCAGAGTTGCGTCATGGCGGTATACATACACGAACATCTCCCCTCCCCCCAGAGTTGCGTCACGGCGGTATACATACACGAACATCTCCCCTCCCCCCAGAGTTGCGTCACGGCGGTATACATACACGAACATCTCCCCTCCCCCCAGAGTTGCGTCACGGCGGTATACATACACGAACATCTCCCCTCCCCCCAGAGTTGCGTCACGGCGGTATACATACACGAACATCTCCCCTCCCCCCAGCGTTGCGTCACGGCAGTATACGTACTTGAACATCTCCCCTCCCCCCAGCGTTGCGTCACGGCAGTATACGTACACCTCCCCTCCCCCCAGCGTTGCGTCACGGCGGTATACATACACAAACATCTCCCCTCCCCCCAGCGTTGCGTCACGGCGGTATACGTACACGAACATCTCCCCTCCCCCAACATTGCGTCACGGCAGTATACGTACACGAACATCTCCCCTCCCCCCAACGTTGCGTCACGGCGGTATACGTACACGAACATCTCCCCTCCCCCCAGCGTTGCGTCACGGCGGTATACATACACGAACATCTCCCCTCCCCCAGCGTTGCGTCACGGCGGTATACGTACACGAACATCTCCCCTCCCCCAGCGTTGCGCCACGGTGGTATACGTACACCTCCCCTCCCCCCAGCGTTGCGTCACGGTGGTATACATACACGAACATCTCCCCTCCCCCCAACGTTGCGTCACGGTGGTATACGTACACGAACATCTCCCCTCCCCCCAACGTTGCGTCACGGCGGTATACGTACACGAACATCTCCCCTCCCCCCAGTGTTGCGTCACGGCGGTATACATACACGAACATCTCCCCTCCCCCAGCGTTGCGTCACGGCGGTATACGTACACGAACATCTCCCCTCCCCCAGCGTTGCGCCACGGTGGTATACGTACACCTCCCCTCCCCCCAGCGTTGCGTCACGGTGGTATACATACACGAACATCTCCCCTCCCCCAGCGTTGCGTCATGGCGGTATACGTACATGAACATCTCCCCTCCCCCCAGCGTTGCGTCACGGCAGTATACGTACTTGAACATCTCCCCTCCCCCCAGCGTTGCGTCACGGCGGTATACGTACACCTCCCCTCCCCCCAGCGTTGCGTCATGGCGGTATACGTACACGAACATCTCCCCTCCCCCCAGCGTTGCGTCACGGCGGTATACGTACACGAACATCTCCCCTCCCCCCAGCGTTGCGTCACGGCGGTATACGTACACAAACATCTCCCCTCCCCCCAGCGTTGCGTCAC
Source organism: Staurois parvus (assembly GCF_062004578.1). Lineage (NCBI taxonomy): Eukaryota > Metazoa > Chordata > Amphibia > Anura > Ranidae > Staurois > Staurois parvus. The sequence continues at coordinate 65,448 of NW_028320690.1, forward strand.
GGCGGTATACGTACACGAACATCTCCCCTCCCCCAACATTGCGTCACGGCGGTATACGTACACGAACATCTCCCCTCCCCCCAACGTTGCGTCACGGCGGTATACGTACACGAACATCTCCCCTCCCCCAGCGTTGCGCCACGGCGGTATAGGTACACGAACATCTCCCCTCCCCCAGCGTTGCGCCACGGTGGTATACGTACACCTCCCCTCCCCCCAGCGTTGCGTCACGGTGGTATACATACACGAACATCTCCCCTCCCCCAGCGTTGCGTCATGGCGGTATACATACACGAACATCTCCCCTCCCCCAGCGTTGCGCCACGGTGGTATACATACACGAACATCTCCCCTCCCCCCAGCGTTGCGCCACGGCAGTATATGTACTTGAACATCTCCCCTCCCCCCAGCATTGCGCCACGGCGGTATACGTACACCTCCCCTCCCCCCAGCGTTGCGTCACGGCGGTATACGTACACGAACATCCTCTTCCTCTTGTAGACGATGACAACGAAGATCAGAACAACGACCAGCAGGATCACGCCACCGATAATGCCGAAAATCATCCCGTATAATCCGGCGCTCCATTGGTAGAAGTCGCACTGCTCGCCGCGGTATTGGTAGAAGTCGCCTTTGTAGCACCTAAATAGAGGAAAGCAATGATTAGGATTGGAGGATACACAAAACCCCACCCGCCAGACACGCCCACTTCCCTGGGATCTGGGCCAAGGCACCCCGCTAACCATTTCACTGCCAGAGACTTTTTTTGCGTTTTTTGCGCACGTTTATAAAAAGTCATTTTAGGTCCGAATACTTTATCACCCCCAAAATCAGGATCTATGTTCGGAAAGACCCTGGAAACTACGATGGCGGGAACTCGAATTCTTACGTCTCGCGATATCAGCACAACGCTTTATGGAATCCATACAAAAATCCAATGCCCCCTCAGCGTAGGAGGAGAGATTGCGGCTCTTCGGGAGATAACCCATTACTGACGTCATGAAGATTACTGACGTCATGAAGATTACTGACATCATGAGGATTACTGACGTCATGAGGATTACTGACGTCATGAGGATTACTGACTTCATGAGGATTACTGACATCATGAGGATTACTGACATCATGAGGATTACTGACGTCATGAGAATTACTGACATCATGAGAATTACTGACGTCATGAGGATTACTAACGTCATGAGGATTACTGACGTCATGAGGATTACTGACTTCATGAGGATTACTGACGTCATGAGGATTACTGACTTCATGAGGATTACTGACGTCATGAGAATTACTGACATCATGAAGATTACTGACATCATGAGAATTACTGACGTCATGAGGATTACTGACTTCATGAAGATTACTGACATGAGGATTACTGACGTCATGAGGATCGTACTTACTGACAGATGGAGCCATTCATGGCATTGTAGCAGTCGCCGTGGTAGTTGCAGTAGCCGGGGGTTTGGTAGCACGGCCCGATACAGACGCAGGTCTGGTTGTCGCAGGTGACGTTGTACCCGGAGTAGGTCAGACTGCAATTCACATACTCCTTCAGCTGGCTCACCTCTGAGAAAGTAAAGGACACATACATGGGAATACATCGATATATCACACATGTGCACATAGGGCCAAACATGTCCGTGTATGTATTCCGTCATCCGTGACACATTGCACATACACACGTATATTGTATTTCTGTATACAGCCAGGAGAGGGAGCTGTGGGGCTCATCTCACAGGTTTTGCAGCTTCTCCTTTACTCCTTCACAAAGCTCATTATGATTCCGATCAGGAGAGACTCTGCATGGAAGTATATGAGCCAGAGCAGAGGACCCCCCCCCCACCACTCCACCCCCCCCACACACACACACTAACACCCTAACACCCCCCCCCCCCACACACACACACCCCAACCCCCCCACACACACACACCCTAACCCCCCCCCCACACACACACCCTAACACCCCCCCCCACACACACACACCCTAACACCCCCCCTCCCACACACACACACACCCCAACCCCCCCCCCCACACACACACCCTAACACCCCCCCTCCCACACACACACACAGCCCAACCCCCCCCACACACACCCACCCAAACCCCCCACCACACACACCCTAACACCCCCCCCTCCCACACACACACACACCCTAGCACCCCCCCCACACACACACCCTATCACCCTCCCCCCACACACACTCCCTAACACCCCCCCACACACCCTAACACCCCCCCACACACACACACACTAACCTAATACCCCCCCACACACACCCCAAACCCCCCCCCCACACCCTAACACCCCCCCCACACACACACCCTAACACCCCCCCCCCACACACACACACACCGTAACACCACCCCCCTACAAACACACACACCCCACACACACCCCAATACCCCCCCACACACACCCCAACCCCCCCCCCACACACACACACCCTAACACCCCCCCACACACACCCCCCAACCCCCCCCCACACACACCCTAACACCCCCCTTGGTGCACACACACACACCCTAACACCCCCCCCCCACACCCTAACACCCCCCCACACACAACCTAACACCCCCCTTGGTGCACACACACACACCCTAACACCCCCCCCCACACCCTAACACACCCCCTAGCACACACCCTAACACCCCCCCACACACCCTAACACCCCCCCCACACACACACACACTAACCTAATACCCCCCCACACACACCCCAAACCCCCCCCACACCCTAACACCCCCCCCACACACACACACACTAACCTAATACCCCCCCACACACACCCCAAACCCCCCCCCACACCCTAACACCCCCCCCACACACACACCCTAACACCCCCCCCCCCACACACACACACCGTAACACCACCCCCCTACAAACACACACACCCCACACACACCCCAACCCCCCCACACACACCCTAACACCTCCCCACACACACTCCCCAACCCCCCCCCCACACACACCCTAACACCCCCCTTGGTGCACACACACACACCCTAACACCCCCCCCCCCCACACCCTAATACCCCCACACACACACGCACCCTAACACACCCCCTAGCACACACCCTAACACCCCCCCCCACACACCCTAACCCCCCCCCCGCACACACCCTAACACCCCCCCAGCACCCCCCCCCCCACACACACACCCTAGCACCCCCCAAACACACACACCCTAACACCCCCCCCCCACCCCCCACTCACACACCACAACTGCCCCCCTCCACACACACACCCCAACCCCCCCCCACACACATACACCCCAACCCCCCCCCCCCACAAACACACACACCCTAACACCCCCCAGGTACACACCCTAACACCCCCCCAACACCTAACCCTCCCCCCCCACACACCTTTGTACGGCTCTCTGTGAGGCTTCAATCACAGGTAGAGGGTCTGAAAGCAAACAGTTGCTGATGACATCACTAGTACGGTGGGGCCATCAGCTCTCCTGTCATTAAGGCGGCACTCCGGGAAAATGACTAAATACCCCAATTAAAAGCTAAGGGGATCTAGCAAAAGGGGGTCCAACCCGGGACTAGCAAGGGGGACCTCATATAGTGGCCGCTGAGTGTACATGTTCTATGAAAGGGGGACAGGCTCAGCCATCATGGACATGGTATGATGAGCAGCTTTGTCCTGCACTCGTGTTCAGCAAGGCAGATGACATACACAGGACAATCCTTCAGGGACTTGTGAAGGAGAAAACATCTGCCAACCCGAACCTCCAACTAAAGTTCTCATAGTTCCCGAGGCGCCTTCCCCAGAACACAGAGGCACCACTTGTACCAGTTTGGTGTTTTGTCGGCACTCAGCTGTTCCCCCAGCAGCAGAGAGGACCCTGATCATCAGGGAGAAGACGACAGACACGTGTATGGGGGACGTTCATTATGGAAATCGTTTATTGGAGGTTAGAGGAGCTTCAGATTCTTTGCTTATTCTGAGGACCTCCCGAGACAAAATCAACCGGCAACAAGAAGAAGAAGAAATCATTGAAGCTTGGAGATGAGACCATCCCAGGTCAGGTACTGCCATGGTGGGATCTTCCCAAGGAGCCCCCACCCCCCGTTCCCCCCAAACTCTGGCTGCACCTTTTATAATATAAGATGATGGAAACTTCGGAATTGTGTGAGAGACCCCCAACCCAACGATGGCAGGTGGGCTCCGGTGAGAGACCCCCAACCCAACGGCGGCAGGTGGGCTCCGGATCTCTCAGGCTTGGAGATTGTACTCCTGGAGGATATCAAGGAGGAACATCTGACCTGAACCATCAACTTTCCAAGAAACGGATCGAAGTTCACATTTCTGATCATTTCCAGCAACAACGACACTTACGCGTTATATTTGCAGGAGTGGCGTTCACACTGCGCACTGAGGCGTCGGCGCTCACCGATTGGCTGATATTTTGCAGTGAGCTCATCAGGGAGGAGTTCAGAGCATCCACCAAGTTGTTGTTTAGGAAGTCAATGCCGGTCTGGTTATTGGGGTACGCATAGACCCCATAGCTGTCCACGATCACACTTCCTTCTCTGACAACACAAAGAGAACATTCTGAGTCATTCACACGTGACAACAAAACCTGAGAACATGTTCTACAGCTGAACTACGGGGGCAATACAAATGGTGGGACATTCATCCCACTGACCACCAATGTGTTCCCACTGACCCCCAATGTAAGGGACATTCTTCCCACTGACCCCCAATGTAAGGGACATTCTTCCCACTGACCCCCAATGTAAGGGACATTCTTCCCACTGACCCCCAATGTAAGAAACATTCTTCCCACTGATCCCCCAATGTAAGGGACATTCTTCCCACTGATCACCAATGTAAGGTACATTCTTCCCACTGATCCCCAATGTAAGGGACATTCTTCCCACTGACCCCCCAATGTAAGGGACATTCTTCCCACTGACCACCAATGTAAGGGACATTCTTCCCACTGACCACCAATGTAAGGGACATTCTTCCCACTGACCCCCCAATGTAAGGGACATTCTTCCCACTGACCCCCAATGTAAGGGACATTCTTCCCACTGACCACCAATGTAAGGGACATTCTTCCCACCGATCCCCCCAATGTAAGGGGCATTCTTCCCACTGACCCCCCAATGTAAGGGACATTCTTCCCACTGATCCCCAATGTAAGGGACATTCTTCCCACTGACCACCAATGTAAGGGACATTCTTCCCACTGACCCCCAATGTAAGGGGCATTCTTCCCACTGATCCCCAATGTAAGGGACATTCTTCCCACTGATCCCCAATGTAAGGGACATTCTTCCCACTGACCACCAATGTAAGGGACATTCTTCCCACTGACCCCCAATGTAAGGGGCATTCTTCCCACTGATCCCCAATGTAAGGGACATTCTTCCCACTGACCCCCAATGTAAGGGACATTCTTCCCACTGACCCCCAATGTAAGGGACATTCTTCCCACTGACCCCCAATGTAAGGGGCATTCTTCCCACTGATCCCCAATGTAAGGGACATTCTTCCCACTGACCACCAATGTAAGGGACATTCTTCCCACTGACCCCCAATGTAAGGGACATTCTTCCCACTGACCCCCAATGTAAGGGACATTCCTCCCACTGACCCCCAATGTAAGGGACATTCTTCCCACTGACCCCCAATGTAAGGGACATTCTTCCCACTGACCCCCAATGTAAGGGACATTCTTCCCACTGACCACCAATGTAAGGGACATTCTTCCCACTGACCCCCAATGTAAGGGACATTCCTCCCACTGACCCCCAATGTAAGGGACATTCTTCCCACTGACCCCCAATGTAAGGGACATTCTTCCCACTGACCCCCAATGTAAGGGACATTCCTCCCACTGACCCCCAATGTAAGGGACATTCTTCCCACTGACCCCCAATGTAAGGGACATTCTTCCCACTGACCCCCAATGTAAGGGACATTCTTCCCACTGACCCCCAATGTAAGGGACATTCTTCCCACTGACCCCCAATGTAAGGGACATTCTTCCCACTGATCCCCAATGTAAGGGGCATTCTTCCCACTGATCCCCAATGTAAGGGGCATTCTTCCCACTGACCCCCAATGTAAGGGACATTCTTCCCACTGACCCCCCAATGTAAGGGACATTCTTCCCACTGATCCCCAATGTAAGGGACATTCTTCCCACTGATCCCTAATGTAAGGGGCATTCTTCCCACTGACCCCCAATGTAAGGGACATTCTTCCCACTGACCCCCAATGTAAGGGGCATTCTTCCCACTGATCCCCAATGTAAGGGACATTCTTCCCACTGACCCCCAATGTAAGGGGCATTCTTCCCACTGACCCCCCAATGTAAGGGACATTCTTCCCACTGACCCCCAATGTAAGGGACATTCTTCCCACTGACCCCCAATGTAAGGGACATTCTTCCCACTGACCCCCAATGTAAGGGACATTCTTCCCACTGACCCCCAATGTAAGGGACATTCTTCCCACTGACCCCCAATGTAAGGGACATTCTTCCCACTGATCACCAATGTAAGGGACATTCTTCCCACTGACCCCCAATGTAAGGGACATTCCTCCCACTGACCCCCAATGTAAGGGACATTCTTCCCACTGACCACCAATGTAAGGGACATTCTTCCCACTGACCCCCAATGTAAGGGACATTCTTCCCACTGACCCCCAATGTAAGGGACATTCTTCCCACTGACCACCAATGTAAGGGACATTCTTCCCACTGACCACCAATGTAAGGGACATTCTTCCCACTGACCCCCAATGTAAGGGGCATTCTTCCCACTGACCCCCAATGTAAGGGACATTCTTCGCACTGACCCCCAATGTAAGGGACATTCTTCCCACTGACCCCCAATGTAAGGGACATTCTTCCCACTGACCACCAATGTAAGGGACATTCTTCCCACTGACCCCCAATGTAAGGGACATTCTTCCCACTGACCCCCAATGTAAGGAACATTCTTCCCACTGACCCCCAATGTAAGGGACATTCTTCCCACTGATCCCCAATGTAAGGGACATTCTTCCCACTGACCCCCCCAATGTAAGGGACATTCTTCTCACTGACCCCCAATGTAAGGGACATTCTTCCCACTGACCACCAATGTAAGGGACATTCTTCCCACTGACCCCCCAATGTAAGGGACATTCCTCCCACTGACCCTTAATGTAAGGGACATTCTTCCCATTGACCCCCAATGTAAGGGACATTCTTCCCCCCACTGACCCCCAATGTAAGGGACGTTCCTCCCACTGACCCCCAATGTAAGGGACATTCTTCCCACTGACCCCTAATGTAAGGGACATTCTTCCCACTGACCACCACTGTAAGGGGCATCCCTCCCACTGACCCCCAATGTAAGGGACATTCTTCCCACTGACCCCCAATGTAAGGGACATTCTTCTCACTGACCCCCAATGTAAGGGACATTCTTCCCACTGACCCCCAATGTAAGGGACATTCTTCCCACTGACCCCCAATGTAAGGGACATTCTTCCCACTGACCCCCAATGCTGTCCAAAGCTGATGATGTTTACCTGAAACCAAAGATTATCACCTTCACAAAATCGTTGGGAGCGACAGTCTTGAAAATGCTGGTGAGCTGTGAAGACAGAATAGAATGAGTGAGAAGAGAGCTCCTCCTCCTTCAAACACCCCTCGGCCTCCTCCCGTGTGGATATATGCAGCCCCCTCAGACTCCTCCCGTGTGGATATATGCGGCCCCCTCAGACTCCTCCCATGTGGATATATGCGGCCCCCTCAGACTCCTCCCATGTGGATATATGCGGCCCCCTCGGCCTCCTCCCATGTGGATATATGCGGCCCCCTCGGCCTCCTCCCGTGTGGATATATGCGGCCCCCTTGGCCTCCTCCCGTGTGGATATATGCGGCCCCCTTGGCCTCCTCCCGTGTGGATATATTCGGCCCCCTCGGCCTCTTCCCGTGTGGATATATGCGGCCCCCTCGGCCTCCTCCCGTGTGGATATATGCGGCCCCCTCGGCCTCCTCCCGTGTGGATATATGTAGCCCCCTCGGCCTCCTCCCGTGTGGATATATGCGGCCCCCTCGGCCTCTTCCCGTGTGGATATATGCAGCCCCCTCGGCCTCCTCCCGTGTGGATATATGTGGCCCCCTCGGCCTCCTCCCGTGTGGATATATGCGGCCCCCTCGGCCTCTTCCCGTGTGGATATATGCGGCCCCCTCGGCCTCCTCCCGTGTGGATATATGCGGCCCTCTCGGCCTCTTCCCGTGTGGATATATGCGGCCCTCTCGGCCTCTTCCCGTGTGGATATATGCGGCCCTCTCGGCCTCTTCCCGTGTGGATATATGCGGCCCTCTCGGCCTCTTCCCGTGTGGATATATGCGGCCCCCTCGGCCTCCTCCCGTGTGGATATATGCGGCCCTCTCGGCCTCTTCCCGTGTGGATATATGCGGCCCTCTCGGCCTCCTCCCATGTGGATATATGCGGCCCCCTCGGCCTCCTCCCATGTGGATATATGCGGCCCTCTCGGCCTCCTCCCGTGTGGATATATGCGGCCCCCTCGGCCTCCTCCCATGTGGATATATGCGGCCCCCTCGGCCTCTTCCCGTGTGGATATATGCAGCCCCCTCGGCCTCCTCCCGTGTGGATATATGCGGCCCCCTCGGCCTCCTCCCGTGTGGATATATGCGGCCCCCTCGGCCTCCTCCCATGTGGATATATGCGGCCCCCTCGGCCTCTTCCCGTGTGGATATATGCGGCCCCCTCGGCCTCCTCCCATGTGGATATATGCAGCCCCCTCGGCCTCCTCCCATGTGGATATATGCAGCCCCCTCGGCCTCCTCCCATGTGGATATATGCAGCCCCCTCGGCCTCCTCCCATGTGGATATATGCGGCCCCCTTGAGCACATAAAGTCCTGAAGACGTTTGTAGGGACTGTTATGATTGGTTGATGACTGGTGCCTGGCGTGTCACGTGTCTGCTGGGATTTATCTGTCATCACTGATGATGGGAACAGAATACATTTATATATTTATCAAACGACAAACCAGACTTTCTTCCCATCATTTGTCCGGCGGAGATGTCTTTTCTTTCCGCAATTCTTACACAACAAAACTAAACTAAACAAAAAACGAAACAAAACGAAACAAAACTAAACGCACTTTTTCTCTTTTTGTTTTCTTTAGCGGAGTTTTAGTTTACAAATAAGAAGTGTCACTGCTGATAAAAATGTGCATTTTATTCCGTTTCTTCCTCTGGAAATGACAATAAAATGCTGATTCCGGTGCAGAGCATCGCACAGCTGATTACCAATTACAGGTGGTGGGGTTTTTGTTTGTTTTTTTAATTTTTTGCTTTTTTTAAATGGGAAATGTATAAATAGAAGTTTAATGTGTAACAATATTAACAAACAAAGCAAAAAAAAGTAAATATTAATAAAATAGAAACAAGCAAAAATAAATAAATAATAATAGTAATCATCAGGAAAATAATAATAAAGCGAGAGGTGAATGTTCATTTGGGCTGATTAGAGCAAACGTAGGGCTCATGTACACTGCAGCTGATACACGGACGTTCACGAGCTTTCCTGCGTTTTTTGCAGCAGCCCCTGAACTCTCCCTAATGTTCTCCTCTGTGTCCATCATGTACACATCAACCTTTACAGGCCGTTTAGTCTTCAGTCGTTTTTTTGAACGCACCAAAATTGCATTCAGGAGTAGATTTTACTGGTGTTTCAAACGCCAAATGCTTGTAAATGTGTGTAAACGCGGCTAACTGCGTTTATAAGCGTTTGCGTTTAGAAGCGTTTTTTTGCTTTTCCATGTCCAGATGCTGTCCGGAGCCTTTTTTCTTCATCAGAAATGCATGCAGAGCGTTCTCCATGTATTCAAATGGACCCGGAACACCGGCGCAGTCAGTTCCAGGATTTGTGTGAAGGAAACAATGGTAGAACGCGCCGCATTATCCTCCTGATGGGATCCATAGTGACTACAACCAGAAAAGATGGGGAGTCTCCACACATACTGATCTCTCTGCTTCTGCTGTCCCTGCTTCTGCCCTCTCTGCTTCTGCCCTCCTCGTTTCTGCCCTCCCCACTTCTGCTCTCTCTGCTTCTGCCCTCCCCGCTTCTGCCCTCCCCGCTTCTGCCCTCCCCACTTCTGCTCTCTCTGCTTCTGCCCTCCCCGCTTCTGCCCTTCTCGCTTCTGCTCTCCCCGCTTCTGCCCTCCTCGCTTCTGCCCTCCCCGCTTCTGCCCTCCCCGCTTCTGCTCTCTCTGCTTCTGCTCTCCCCGCTTCTGCCCTCCCCGCTTCTGCTCTCTCTGCTTCTGCCCTCCCCGCTTCTGCTCTCCCCGCTTCTGCTCTCTCTGCTTCTGCTCTCCCCGCTTCTGCTCTCTCTGCTTCTGCTCTCCCCACTTCTGCTCTCTCTGCTTCTGCCCTCCCCACTTCTGCTCTCTCTGCTTCTGCTCTCCCCGCTTCTGCCCTCCCCGCTTCTGCTCTCTCTGCTTCTGCCCTCCCCGCTTCTGCTCTCCCCGCTTCTGCTCTCTCTGCTTCTGCTCTCCCCGCTTCTGCTCTCTCTGCTTCTGCTCTCCCCACTTCTGCTCTCTCTGCTTCTGCCCTCCCCGCTTCTGCCCTCCCCGCTTCTGCTCTCCCCGCTTCTGCTCTCTCTGCTTCTGCTCTCCCCGCTTCTGCTCTCTCTGCTTCTGCTCTCCCCGCTTCTGCTCTCTCTGCTTCTGCTCTCCCCGCTTCTGCTCTCTCTGCTTCTGCTCTCCCCGCTTCTGCTCTCTCCGCTTCTGCTCTCTCCGCTTTTACTCTCCCCGCTTCTGCTCTCCCGTCTTCTGCTCTCCCCGCTTCTGCCCTCTCCGCTTCTGCCCTCCCCGCTTCTGCCCTCCCCGCTTCTGCTCTCCCCGCTTCTGCCCTCTCCGCTTCTGCCCTCCCCGCTTCTTCTCTCTCCACTTCTGCTCTCTCCTTCTGATCTCCCCACTTCTGCTCTCCCTGCTTCTGCTCTCTCCGCTTCTGCTCTCCCTGAGTCTGCTCTCTCCTTCTGCTCTCCCTGCTTTTGCTCTTTCTGCTTCTGCCCTCTCCGCTTCTGGGATGGGATGGTGTATATGGAGGGGATGGGATGGTGTATATGGAGGGGATGGGATGGTGTATATGGAGGGGATGGGATGGTGTATATGGAGGGGGGGATGGTGTATATGGGGGGGATGGGATGGTGTATATGGAGGGGATGGGATGGTGTATATGGAGGGGGATGGGATGGTGTATACGGAGGGGATGGGATGGTGTATACGGAGGGGATGGAATGGTGTATATGGAGGGGATGGGATGGTGTATATGGAGAGGATGGGATGGTGTATATGGAGGGGATGGGATGGTGTATATGGAGGGGATGGGATGGTGTATATGGAGGGTGTATATAGGATGGTGTATATGGAGGGGATGGGATGGTGTATATGGAGGGGATGGGATGGTGTATATGGAGGGGGTGGGATGGTGTATATGGAGGGGATGGGATGGTGTATATGGAGGGATGGGATGGTGTATATGGAGGGGATGGGATGGTGTATATGGAGGGGATGGGATGGTGTATATGGAGGGTGTATATAGGATGGTGTATATGGAGGGATGGGATGGTGTATATGGAGGGGATGGGATGGTGTATATGGAGGGGATGGGATGGTGTATATGGAGGGATGGGATGGTGTATATGGAGGGATGGGATGGTGTATACGGAGGGGATGGGATGGTGTATATGGAGGGTGTATATAGGATGGTGTATATGGAGGGGATGGGATGGTGTATATGGAGGGTGTATATAGGATGGTGTATATGGAGGGATGGGATGGTGTATATGGGGGGGATGGGATGGTGTATATGGAGGGGATGGGATGGTGTATATGGAGGGGATGGTGTATACGGAGGGGATGGGATGGTGTATATGGGGGGGATGGGATGGTGTATACGGAGGGGATGGGATGGTGTATATGGGGGGGATGGGATGGTGTATACGGAGGGGATGGGATGGTGTATATGGAGGGGATGGAATGGTGTATATGGAGGGGATGGGATGGTGTATATGGAGGGGATGGGATGGTGTATATGGGGGGGATGGGATGGTGTATATGGAGGGGATGGGATGGTGTATATGGAGGGGATGGGATGGTGTATATGGGGGGGATGGGATGGTGTATATGGAGGGGATGGGATGGTGTATATGGAGGGGATGGGATGGTGTATATGGAGGGGATGGGATGGTGTATATGGAGGGGATGGGATGGTGTATATGGAGAGGATGGGATGGTGTATATGGAGGGGATAGGATGGTGTATATGGGGGGATGGGATGGTGTATATGGAGGGGATGGGATGGTGTATATGGAGGGGATGGGATGGTGTATATGGAGGGGATGGGATGGTGTATATGGAGAGGATGGGATGGTGTATATGGAGGGGATAGGATGGTGTATATGGGGGGATGGGATGGTGTATATGGAGGGGATGGAATGGTGTATATGGAGGGGGGGGATGGTGTATATGGAGGGGGGGGGGGGTGGTGTATACGGGGTGGGATGGTGTATATGGAGGGGGGGGATGGTGTATATGGAGGGTGTATATAGGATTGTAGCATTTTGTTCTCTGTTACAATGTAGATTTCCCTATGTATATAGTAGGTGATTCATTTCTATGATGTCATTGTCCCTCCTATCCATCGCAGACATTGGGGGGTGAGTAGCGGGTGGTCTTTGGTTCATGTTGGTCAGGTAATGATGTATGAGGGACATTCTAGGCTGCCATACTGTGATCCCAGCCCGGTGTAACCCCAGGGGGTGTGTCCATGACTCCCTGGGCTCACAGGAAGTGGACACGGATCATTTAGCAAAGTTGAGGAGAGCACAGCACCGGATTGTAGGTGAGAATTGCAGAAAACACGGATTTGTTTTATTCTAGTGACTGCAGGACAAAGTGTATGTCTGGGAGGAAAGTAGTTTTTCTTGTAGATTTCTTTCTGTGTTGCTCGGAGGGATTTCCTCTCATTTCCCGTCTGAGAAAACATCATCAGAACAGGAAGTGAAGGTAAATCTCTCTGAAAGAGCCCCTGATAGCAGGAAAAACCCAACAGGATTCCCAATCCTTCCGGACTCAGAACTAGAAAAACACAAAAGAAAAATACTCCGTACTGTGAGAGTACCCCCCGCCCTGACGGTGCCGACCCGTACTTACAACACTCAGCAAGGCCTGCTCAAGGTGCTTGTACTCCGGGGAGGATGCGTTTGATAGGCCGGGTGTGAAGGTCTTTTGTAAGGCGATTACCACATTCACCTCTCTGTTCGGTACATTTTGTTTATCTGGAAAATTGCAGACAAAAGATGAGGATTTAGAATCGTATTCCATCATTCAAAGATACAACATAGCCCCTCCCACCAATGTGACATCAGGATGACATCACTGCTATTCCATCATTCAGAGATACAACATAGCCCCTCCCACCAATGTGACATCAGGATGACATCACTGCTATTCCATCATTCAGAGATACAACACAGCCCCTCCCACCAATGTGACATCAGGATGACATCACTGCTATTCCATCATTCAGAGATACAACATAGCCCCTCCCACCAATGTGACATCAGGATGACATCACTGCTATTCCATCATTCAGAGATACAACATAGCCCCTCCCACCAATGTGACATCAGGATGACATCACTGCTATTCCATCATTCAGAGATACAACACAGCCCCTCCCACCATTGTGACATCAGGATTACATCACTGCTAATCCATCATACAGAGATACAACATAGCCCCTCCCACCATTGTAAGATGATGACATCACTGCTAATCCATCATACAGAGATACAAAGGAACACAACCCCTCCCACCATTGTGACATCAGGATGACATCACTACTCTGCTGTGAATGGTTCCTGCTCCTCTACAAATACACTATATTGCCCCAAGTATTGTCTCTGCCCCCCCCATCTAAGTAGTCAGCAACAGAGAGGAGAACAGAACTCCTTCTACAGATCCTGCACCTCTCTGTGAAGCCGCAGCACCCCCTTGTCTCTGCCCCCCCCATCTAAGCAGACAACAGCAGAGAGGAGGACAGAACTGCTTCTACAGATCCTGCACCTCTTTGTGCAGCACCCCCTTGTCTCCACCTCCTCTAGCCTCAGCATTCAGCAGTCCAGCAGCTGACTTCAGCCCTCCTCCGGTCCTCCTCCAGACCCTGCACCTTCTGCTTTGCTGCCCCCAGCTTCTAATCAGCAGCAGCACAAGGTAAGGGGGTGCACTGCGATGTAAGGGAGGGTGGGGGGCTCTTGACATCTGACATAAGGGGGGAGTGGGGTGTTCTAGATAACTAGTCTTCCAGATACAACCGGACCTTTGAGGGCGACCATAATGCTGATACGGCCCGCCATGAAATGGAGTTTGGCACCCCTTCTCTAAGGCCGATCCAACAACCTGGTTCTGCTGGGAGGATATTGGGTAAGCACAGTATGTGGTGACACCTGTAAGTAAATATACTTTCTCCAGGAGCAGGGAGTCACACAGACACGGGGAACAGAGCTGTGATCAGTCTGTGGTGTCTGCTGAGGTCACGCTGTGCCCGTGTCAGGCTGCTCCTTCTTACTTCTACATGCAGAATGTGCTTCTAAATTTGCACCCACTCAGGCATCTGCTGTGTGCAAGTCTTGCTGATGATGACCCCCCACCAGGGGCGGACTGACCATTTGGAAACTCGGGCACTGCCCGAGGGCCCGGGGTCAGTAGGGGGCCCCATGAGATGCCCCTGGTACCTTTTTCATAGGCTTTTTTGAGTTTGGGCAAGGACAGAGGGGCCCCATGATCCCCTATTGCCCGGGGGTCCCATGAGTTGTCAGTCCGCCCCTGCCCCCCACAGCTCCGTATTACATGATGATGACCCCCCACAGCTCCGTATTGCATGATGATGACCCCCCACAGCTCCGTATTGCATAATGATGACCCCCCACAGCTCCGTATTGCATGATGATGACCCCCCACAGCTCCGTATTGCATGATGATGACCCCCCACAGCTCCATATTGCATGTAGCAGTCAATGCGAATGTTACAATCTGTGAATATTGTTGACTAAACAATCGATTTCCACCCCTTACCGATAATGACAGTCGTCTCATTCTGGCCGTATTCACAATTGTTGCCAATGTAGAATTTGTTGCAAGTACAGGAACACACGCCATTGACGAGAGAGCATTGCTGTCTTTCATCACTTATACACTGTGCAGATGTAGAACCTGTAACTTGTGTGGACCTTTTCAAAGTGGTCGTTGTGGCTGTAGTCCTGGTGGTTGCAGTCATTATGGCTGTAGCCATTGTGGCTGTAGCAGTGGCTGTTTCAGCTGTTGTGGCTGTAGCTGTAGTGTTTGTATTCGTTGTGGCTGTAGTCCTGGTGGTTGTATTAGTTGGGGCTGTAGTCCTGGTGGTTGTATTCGTTGGGGCTGTAGTCCTGGTGGTTGTATTAGTTGGGGCTGTAGTCCTGGTGGTTGTATTCGTTGGGGCTGTAGTCCTGGGGGTTGTATCTGTTGTGGCTGTAGTCCTGGTGGTTGTATTAGTTGGGGCTGTAGTCCTGGTGGTTGTATTAGTTGGGGCTGTAGTCCTGGTGGTTGTATTCGTTGCGGCTGTAGTCCAGGAGGTTGTATCTGTTGTGGCTGTAGTCCTGGTGGTTGTATTAGTTGGGGCTGTAGTCCTGGTGGTTGTATTAGTTGTGGCTGTAGTCCTGGTGGTTGTATTAGTTGGGGCTGTAGTCCTGGTGGTTGTATTCGTTGGGGCTGTAGTCCGGTTGGTTGTAGTTGTGGCTGTAGCTGTGGTTGTTGTGGCTGTAGTCCTTGTTGGGCTAGTTGATGCAGATATAGAAGGATTCTTGGTTGTCTGTGGATTTGAAGTTGTGGAGGTTTGTGTTGAGGTGGAAGAACTGCCAAATGTTGATGTAGGCCTTGATAGCCGAGTCTGGCTAGTTTCCGATGTTGTATGAGTGGACACTTCCAAGTGAGGGGTCCTAGAAGATTGCATTGTGATGCTTGAGCTTGTCCCTTGAATGGTATTTGTTTGAAAAGGCGCAGAGGTTTGTAAGGTGGTAATTGATCCTTTTGTGGTGCTTTGTGCTTCAGAAGTTGGAAGACCTGTATTAGAAGTCAACATGGCGGAGACTGCTCCTGAAGTTGGTTTTGTTGACAGTGGTGAACTAGAGGTAGAGGAGGTCACCTCAGATGTAGATGGTCTTGAAGACAAAATGCTTTCCTCACTTGTGATCACTAGTGTTGGAAGGATATTAACCCCGGAGGTAGAAGGACTTTGAGATTCTGGAAGCAGAGATGTTGGCTGCTTTGTAGTTGTTGAGAAGTTCCTTAACTGTGTAAAGGTGATTTCCTGAGAGGGGGTTGTTGTCACCGAGACTGTAGACAATTCTGATGTACTTTCTGTCTCAGAAGAAGTAGTTGCAGTATGCATGGTAGAAGGAACAGTTGCAGTGGTCATGGTCACTCTTGTAGAAGCAGTCTCGGATACACTTGTAAGTGAGGAATAGAACTCAGTTGTGGCCCCTGTTGTAGGAATGATGGTTTCTTTAGTTAGGTTAGCAGATATGTGTGTAGGCAATGTAGACAATGGCTGGGTGCTAGTAGATTGCTGTACTGCATGTGATAGGCTTGTATTAGCACCATGGGAAGGCGATGATGATTGACCTGGTGTGCTTTGCATTGTGACTTCTGCTGTCTCGGTAGTTCCTGATGTCTCATATGTGATAGCTGAAGACGTAATGAGCTGCTTTGTAGTTTCTAACTCTGAAGTTGGCTGTGTGGATTCTGTTTGTAGTGGTGTTGTACTCTGTGGTCCAGATGGCCTTGATGTAGTGCTGGTAACTCTAGGAGATAACGATTCTGAAGATGTCATTCTAGATTCCGACACACTGGGAGAGAAAGAAGTCAGTGTAGATCTTGGACTTGTGGTAGGGAACTCAGGGGTGGAAGCCTGTTCAGATATTGGTATAGATTTTGCTTGTTGTGTAGTTATTATGGTACTGATCTCAGCTGGTGTCCTTGGCACTGCAGTAGGCTCAGTAGTAACAACAGTTGTAGGCCTACTAGTCTCAGTATTTGTGATCTCCCTTGTAGAAAATATTTCTGAAGCTGTTGTTTTTGATTCTGATGGACTAGGAAAGAAAGATGTGAGCTTAGATGTGCTTCTTGTGGACACAATGCTAGTTTCTGGATTTATAGTAGGCAATGTCATATGTGTAGAAGACGCAGGAGTGGAAATGCTTTCAGAGGCCAGGTGTGTAGAAGACTGTTCATATGTCTGAGTGAATAGGTTGGTTGTTCTAGTACTTGGTAGCTCTGTAGTACCCTTCATTTCAGGTGGGCTGGATGGAGTAATTGTTAGTATTGTAGATAATATTTCTGAAGTTGGGCTGATTGGTTCAGAGGAACCAGCAGATGAACCTATCGATATAATTGTGGATGATGCTGTGGGAGAGGTCACATGTGTAGAAATTGGAGAGGTAGGAACACTTTCAGATGTTGGCTTTGTAGAAGCAAGATATTGTGTTTGTGATGAGTGACTTGATGTCTCCAAAGGATTTGTCTCATGGAATGGAGATGTTTCTGTTGTAACTGTTGAAATCTCTGTAGTTCTTTGTATCTCTGATGTAAGAGTCACTCCTATAGAAAGTGCTTCTGAGGTTGGTCCCATGGAGGTACTGGATGAGAAGGACATCAGAGACGTAGATGAAGTTGATGGCCGGGGAACAGTTGAATGAGTTGTTACCTGAGTGGCAATTGTCTCCAGAGAAGATGTTCTTGTTGTGGCTGTTGGTAATTTTGTAGAGCTCTGAGTTTTAAATGTTAAAGCCTCTGTGGAAGGCAATGTTGGTTCAGATACATGTGGAAATGAAGAACTCAAATACGATGTTGATGTGATTGTAGAATATACACCGGTTTCATTCTTTGTAGAGGATATGTGTGTAGAAAACACAGATCCGGAAACACCTTCAGATGCTGGAGGTGAAGGAACTGTTGGAGTTATTGTTTCTACAGTTCTGGTTTCAAGAGAAGATGAAGTGACTTCTGATATTCCTGAGGTTTTTGGTGCTTCAGAAGAATAAGTTGGTCTAAAAGTAGATGTCTGTGTAGAAAATGTTTCTAGGGTTGGAATTATTGATACTGATGGACTAGAAGAGACGGGGGTTAGTAGAGAAGTAGAAGGGGCAGAACTAGTTCCTTTAGTCTGGGTTGTTGGAAATGTAATAGTAGAAAACTCAGAAGTGGGGACTTTGGATTCTGTAAATGTGGAGGATGATGATTGCTGAGAGAATGATGGCAGAGCTGTTACTGGAGCTGTACTGGACCGTTCAGAAGGTGTTACACCTCCTGTGCTTGTTGTTAGTTGTGTGGTTCTTTGTGTTTGAAATTCCGTATTGCTGGTCCGACTTGTAGAAGTTGACTCTACACTAGGAGAAATGTGTGTTAGGGAAGTAATTGGTGCTGATGTAGATTTCATGCTGGCCTCTTCCTTCATAGTAGTAGATATCCTATGAGTAGTTGAAGGGTTTATCATTTCTTCAGTGTTGGCTCCATGAGTAGAAGTAATTTTAGTAGGGACTGTTTCTGGCTGACTAGTACCATGTGTCCCAGATGTGTTAGTTTGTGTATATGTGGTAACTCTTGTAGTTATTGGTTGGGGACTTGACATTGACTGTGACAGAGTGGTGGAAAGACTTTCAGATGATGGGTGAGAAGAAGAAGATGTCTGTGTGACCGATGGAGTTCTAGTTTCAGTAGTACTGATCTTGTGAGATGGTGATATTTCTGTTGTGTGTCTCTCAGAAGTCTCGGTTGGCATACTGGTAGTCCTTCTTGTAGAGGAAGATTCTGGATTTGGTATTAGTGAAACTGGTGAACTGCTCGGGACAACTGTCATCAGAGGTGTGGATGTTGCAGAAGAAGAAGGAGTACCGGTTTCTATGATGGTAGATGATGCAACTGTATGAGACTCAGAAGGAGAAACACCTTCAGATGCTGGAGGTGAAGGAACTGTTGGAGGTTTTGTTTCTACAGTTCTGGTTTCAAGAGGTAAAGTGACTTCTGATATTCCTGAGGTTTTTGGTGCTTCAGAAGAATAACTTGGTTTAAAAGTAGATGTCTGTGTAGAAAATGTTTCTAGGGTTGGAATTATTGATACTGATGGCCTAGAAGAGACGGGGGTTAGTAGAGAAGTAGAAGGGGCAGAACTAGTTCCTTTAGTCTGGGTTGTTGGAAATGTAATAGTAGAAAACTCAGAAGTGGGGACTTTGGATTCTGTAAATGTGGAGAATGATGATTGCTGAGAGAATGATGGCAGAGCTGTTACTGGAGCTGTACTGGACCGTTCAGAAGGTGTTACACCTCCTGTGCTTGTTGTTAGTTGTGTGGTTCTTTGTGTTTGAGATTCCGTATTGCTGGTCCGACTTGTAGAAGTTGATTCTACACTAGGAGAAATGTGTGTTAGGGAAGTAATTGGTGCTGATGTAGATTTCATGCTGGCCTCTTCCTTCATAGTAGTAGATATCCTATGAGTAGTTGAAGGGTTTATCATTTCTTCAGTGTTGGCTCCATGAGTAGAAGTAATTTTAGTAGGGACTGTTTCTGGCTGACTAGTACCATGTGTCCCAGATGTGTTAGTTTGTGTATATGTGGTAACTCTTGTAGTTATTGGTTGGGGACTTGACATTGACTGTGACAGAGTGGTGGAAAGACTTTCAGATGATGGGTGAGAAGAAGAAGATGTCTGTGTGACCGATGGAGTTCTAGTTTCAGTAGTACTGATCTTGTGAGATGGTGATATTTCTGTTGTGTGTCTCTCAGAGGTCTCGGTTTGCATACTGCTAGTCCTTCTTGTAGAGGAAGATTCTGGATTTGGTATTAGTGAAACTGGTGAACTGCTCGGGACAACTGTCATCAGAGGTGTGGATGTTGCAGAAGAAGAAGGAGTACCGGTTTCTATGATGGTAGATGATGCAACTGTATGAGACTCAGAAGGAGAAACACCTTCAGATGCTGGAGGTGAAGGAACTGTTGGAGTTATTGTTTCTACAGTTCTGGTTTCAAGAGGTGAAGTGACTTCTGATATTCCTGAGGTTTTTGGTGCTTCAGAAGAATAAGTTGGTTTAAAAGTAGATGTCTGTGTAGAAAATGTTTCTAGGGTTGGAATTATTGATACTGATGGACTAGAAGAGACGGGGGTTAGTAGAGAAGTAGAAGGGGCAGAACTAGTTCCTTTAGTCTGGGTTGTTGGAAATGTAATAGTAGAAAACTCAGAAGTGGGGACTTTGGATTCTGTAAATGTGGAGAATGATGACTGCTGAGAGAATGATGGCAGAGCTGTTACTGGAGCTGTACTGGACCGTTCAGAAGGTGTTACACCTCCTGTGCTTGTTGTTAGTTGTGTGGTTCTTTGTGTTTGAGATTCCGTATTGCTGGTCCGACTTGTAGAAGTTGATTCTACACTAGGAGAAATGTGTGTTAGGGAAGTAATTGGTGCTGATGTAGATTTCATGCTGGCCTCTTCCTTCATAGTAGTAGATATCCTATGAGTAGTTGAAGGGTTTATCATTTCTTCAGTGTTGGCTCCATGAGTAGAAGTAATTTTAGTAGGGACTGTTTCTGGCTGACTAGTACCATGTGTCCCAGATGTGTTAGTTTGTGTATATGTGGTAACTCTTGTAGTTATTGGTTGGGGACTTGACATTGACTGTGACAGAGTGGTGGAAAGACTTTCAGATGATGGGTGAGAAGAAGAAGATGTCTGTGTGACCGATGGAGTTCTAGTTTCAGTAGTACTGATCTTGTGAGATGGTGATATTTCTGTTGTGTGTCTCTCAGAAGTCTCGGTTGGCATACTGGTAGTCCTTCTTGTAGAGGAAGATTCTGGATTTGGAACTAGTGAAACTGGTGAACTGCTCGGGACAACTGTCATCAGAGGTGTGGATGTTGCAGAAGAAGAAGGAGTACCGGTTTCTATGATTGTAGATGATGCAACTGTATGAGACTCAGAAGGAGAAACACCTTCAGATGCTGGAGGTGAAGGAACTGTTGGAGGTTTTGTTTCTACAGTTCTGGTTTCAAGAGGTGAAGTGACTTCTGATATTCCTGAGGTTTTTGGTGCTTCAGAAGAATAAGTTGGTTTAAAAGTAGATGTCTGTGTAGAAAATGTTTCTAGGGTTGGAATTATTGATACTGATGGACTAGAAGAGACGGGGGTTAGTAGAGAAGTAGAAGGGGCAGAACTAGTTCCTTTAGTCTGGGTTGTTGGAAATGTAATAGTAGAAAACTCAGAAGTGGGGACTTTGGATTCTGTAAATGTGGAGAATGATGATTGCTGAGAGAATGATGGCAGAGCTGTTACTGGAGCTGTACTGGACCGTTCAGAAGGTGTTACACCTCCTGTGCTTGTTGTTAGTTGTGTGGTTCTTTGTGTTTGAGATTCCGTATTGCTGGCATGACTTGTAGAAGTTGATTCTACAGTAGAAGAAATGTGTGCTAGGGAAGTAATTGGTGCTGATGTAGATTTCATGCTGGCCTCTTCCTTCATAGTAGTAGATATCCTATGAGTAGTTGAAGGGTTTATCATTTCTTCAGTGTTGGCTCCATGAGTAGAAGTACTTTTAGTAGGGACTGTTTCTGGTTGACTAGTACCATGTGTCCCAGATGTGTTAGTTTGTGTATATGTGGTAACTCTTGTAGTTATTGGTTGGGGACTTGACATTGACTGTGACAGAGTGGTGGAAAGACTTTCAGATGATGGGTGAGAAGAAGAAGATGTCTGTGTGACCGATGGAGTTCTAGTTTCAGTAGTACTGATCTTGTGAGATGGTGATATTTCTGTTGTGTGTCTCTCAGAGGTCTCAGTTGGCATACTGCTAGTCCTTCTTGTGGAGAACATTTCTGGATTTGTTGTGGATGTTGTAGAAGAAGAGGGAACGCTGGTTTCTATACTTGTAGAAGATACTACTGTATGAGTCTCAGAAGGAGAAACACTTTCAGATGCTGCATTTGAAGAGGAGGACTGTGTGACTGATGACATGGTGGTTGTTTGGATGTGACTGGTCCCTAGAGAAGGTCTTGTTCCTGTAGTACTTGTTGATAGACTTGTCATGCTTTGTGACTCAAAAGTATTACTGGTAGTATTTAGAGTCAGTTTTGTAGGAAATGTTACTGTTGTAGCTGTTGTTGATTGTGAGCGGCTAGGAGGGTAAGAGGAGAATGAAGATGTTGAAGTTGTCCTTAAAGAAAATGGTGACTCGGTGGTGTAAACACTCACAGATGATGGTATTGTAGAAACTGACTGATGAGAGGATGTGGAAAGGTCCATTATTCTGGTGGTACTTATATCAAGACTACTTGTAGTTATTTTTGTTGCATGCTCTGTAGTACTTGCCTGTGTCTCAGCTGAGTCCATTGTAGTAGTAACAATTGTAGATAATGGTTCAGAAGTTGGTCTTGTGGATTTTGGAAGACTAGGAAAAAAGGAAATCAGTGGAGATGTTGATGCTGTTGTAGACATGGAGCTGGTTTCTTTGCTTCTGGTCGGTGATACCAAACGTGATGAAAAAACGAGGGTAGAACTTTCAGAAGGTTTTTGTGTAAAGACAGACTGATGAGCTGTTGTTAAAATGTTAGTTGTTCCAACAGTGCTGGTTTCATGAACAGGCGTTGTCGGTATTGTGACTGTTGATGGCTCTTTAGAACCTTCTGTTTTAATATTTGTGGTCACACTGGTAGATGATATTTCTGAAGCTGAGCTTGTTGATTGTAATAGAGTGGAGGAGATGGAAGTGGGAAGTTGTGTTGATGTTATTGTAGACAGGCCGCTGGTTTCTTTCTGTATAGTTGAGACCAAATTGGTTGATAAAGCATGAGCAGAAGCACTTGCAGATGGTAGTTGTGTGGATAATGACTTAAGACTTGATGTTGTCTGAACACTACTAGCCTCATGAGTAGCTGTACTTTGCATTGTGACTGTAGCTGGCACTGCAGTACCTTGTGATGGATTGCTTTGAGTATTCGTCGACTCTCTTGCCGATGAGGATTTCAAACTTGTTAATGTTGATTCTGACAGACTAGGAGAAAAGGAAGATTGTGAATGTGTTGAAACCCCTGATGTAGAAATGGGGCTGGTGCCTTCAGCCATGCTAGAATATGTCATGTGTGTAGAAGATACAGAACTTGGAACACTTCCTGAAGTAAGGTTCATAGTGACCAAGTGCTGTGTTGTTGCTTCAGCAATGCTGCTCTGTTCAGGTGATGGAACTTTTGATGTGACTGTTGGTACCTCCGTTATACTTTTTGTCTCCAAGGTGTTAGTTGTGGCAATCATGGTTGCTCTTGTAGATAATGTCTCAGTAACTGTTGTTATTGGTTTTGAAGAGAAAGAAGTTGATGTTGAAGGTGTGGAAAACGTACTGGATTCTATGGGTATGGTAGAAAATGGCATATGTGTGGACAAGGCAGGACTAGAGACAGTTGTTTGTTGCTTGGATGTTGAAAATTGCAATGATGTTGAAGCGTTTGTTACTTTGAGCGTACTGGTCTCATAAGTCCCTTGTGTTGTTATTGTTGTAGTGATTTGTGAAGTAGATATGGTCACTGTTGGTATTACTTCTGAAGATGGTTCTATTGATGATGATGAACTAGATGATGAAGTCAGTGGACCAGTTGATTCTGTTCCCTGTGAGCTGGTTTCTTCAATCACAGGTGATGACAGATGTGACGAAAACTCCGAGGTTGAAGGACTCTCAGATACAGAATGTGTAGATTGTGGAGCCAGTGATGACATTTTTGAAGCTTCTGAAGAACTGGTCTGTGGAATAGATGTAAATGTTGATGTGGCTGTTGGTAATTCTGCTGTGCTTTGTGTCTCCAGAGTGCTAGTCACAGAATTTGTAGTCACAACTTTAGAGGACGTTTCAGAAGTTGATTCTGTTGATGATGATGATGGAATACTGGATAAAGAAGCTTCTGAAGAACTGGTCTGTGGAATAGATGTAAATGTTGATGTGACTGTTGGTAATTCTGCTGTGCTTTGTGTCTCCAGCATACTAGTCACATAATTTGTAGTCACAACTTTAGAGGATGTTTTAGAAGTTGGTTCTGTTGATGATGATGATAATGATGATGGACTAGTGGGTAAAGAAGTCAGTGGACCAGTTGACTTGGTTCCTGGTGAGCTGGTTTCTTCAATCACAGGTGATGACAGATGTGTAGAAAACTCCGAGGTTGAAGGACTCTCAGATACAGAATGTGTAGATTGTGGAGCCAGTGATGACATTTTTGAAGCTTCTGAAGAACTGGTCTGTGGAATAGATGTAAATGTTGATGTGACTGTTGGTAATTCTGCTGTGCTTTGTGTCTCCAGCGTGCTAGTCACATAATTTGTAGTCACAACTTTAGAGGATGTTTCAGAAGTTGGTTCTGTTGATGATGATGATGATGATAATGATGATGGACTAGTGGATAAAGAAGTCAGTGGACCAGTTGACTTGGTTCCTGGTGAGCTGGTTTCTTCAATCACAGGTGATGACAGATGTGTAGAAAACTCCGAGGTTGAAGGACTCTCAGATACAGAATGTGTAGATTGTGGAGCCAGTGATGACATTTTTGAAGCTTCTGAAGAACTGGTCTGTGGAATAGATGTAAATGTTGATGTGACTGTTGGTAATTCTGTTGTACTTTGTGTCTCCAGCGTGTTAGTCACAGAATTTGTAGTCACAACTTTAGAGGACGTTTCAGAAGTTGGTTCTGTTGATTCAGACAAAGAAGATGAGATGGATGTCAACAAGGCAGGTGCAGATGTTACAGAATGTGTTCTGGTTTCGGAGTTTGTAGTTGTGTACATAGAAAGCTTGGGAGTGGAAACACTCTCAGAGGCTTGTTGTGTAGAAGCTGATGTCAAAAAGTAAGTTACAGTAGCAGAACTAGTACTTTGTACAGGAGGTCTCCCAGTTTCACCCCCTGTCTCAGATTGACTAGTTTCAGTCTTTTCGTTAGCAATTGTAGATGGTCTTTCTGAAGTCGTTTCATATGTGCTTATTGCAGTATTAGTGGTGGTCACTTTTGAAGATAATACTGCTGAAGTTGTCATTGTGGATTCTGGTAGACTAGGAGAGAAGGAGGAGAATGGTGATGTTGATCTTGTAGGAATAATGTTGGTTTCTTCAGTTTTGGAGGTTGATAATATCTCAGTGGCAAATACAGAGGGGGAAACCCTTTCAGTTACAGGTTGTGTAGAAGCTGGTTTCTCCGTTGATAGTGTTACCAATGTCCCAGCAATGCTAGTCTCATGTAGAGATACACTTTGTGTTGTGACTGATTCTGGCTCAGTGGTACTTTCTGTCTCTAATGCAGTAGAAATAGTATTTGTGGTCTCTCTTGAAAATGATGATGTTTCAGAAGTTGCCATTGTTGATTCTGACAGACTAGGAGAAAAGGAGGTTAGTGAAGATGTGGCTACTGTTGGGGTGGAGACACCTTCAGATGTTGGTTGTGTGGAAGTGGAGATACTCTGCATGGTGGATGTGTGTAGCTCTGTAGTACTCTGTGGTTCAGGAGGGCTCAATGTACTTTTAGTAATGGTTGAAGGTAATGTTTCTGAACTTGTTACTCTGGATTCTGTGCTGGTTTCTTCAGTTATTCCTGGAGATGTCACTAGTGAAGAAGCCACAGGAGTAGAAGCTCTCTCAGACATTGGTTCTGTAGAAGTGGAATGTTGTGATGATGTAGAAAGGTTTGTCACTTTAACAGTGCTGGTCCCATGTACCGGGGTGCTCTGTACGATGGTTGTGGCTGCTTCAGTTGTACCTTCAGTTTCATATGTGCTTATTTCAGTATTAGTGGTGGTCATTCTTGTAGATAATACTTCTGAAGTTGTCATTGTGGATTCTGGTAGACTAGGAGAGAAGGAGGAAAATGAAGATGTTGATCTTGTAGGATTAATGCTGGTTTCTTCAGTTTTGGAGGTTGATAATATCTGTGTGGAAAATACAGAGGGGGAAACACGTTCAGTTACAGATTGTGTAGAAGCTGATTCCTCCACTGATGGTGATACTGTTGGTTTTCCAGTAGTGCTGGTCTCATGTAGAGATATACTTTGTGTTGTGACTGATACTGGCTCAGTGGTACTTTCTGTCTCTAATGCAGCAGGAATAGTATTTGTGGTCTCTCTTGTAGATGATGATGTTTCTGAAGTTTCCATTGTTGATTCTGACAGACTAGGAGAAAAGGAAGTCAGTGAAGATGTGGCTACTGTTTGAATGGAGACACCTTCAGGCGTTGGTTGTGTGGAAATGGAGATACTCTGCATGGTGGATGTTTGTAGCTCTGTAGTACTCTGTGGTTCAGATGGGCTCGGTGTAGTTTTTGTAATGGTTGAAGGTGATATTTCTGTAGTTGTTGTTCTGGATTCTGTGCTGGTTTCTTTCGTTATTTCAGGAGATGTCACTAGTGAAGAAACCACAGGAGTAGAAGCTCTCTCAGATGTTGGTTCTGTAGAAGTGGAATGTTGTGCGGATGTAGAAAGGTTTGTCACTTCAACAGTGCTGGTCCCATGTATCGGGGTGCTCTGTACGGTGGTTGTGGCTGGCTCACTTGTACCTTCAGTTTCATATGTGCTTATTGAAGTATTAGTGGTGGTCATTCTTGTAGATAATACTTCTGAAGTTGTCATTGTGGATTCGGGTAGACTAGGAGAGAAGGAGGAAAATGAAGATGTTGATCTTGTAGGAATAGAGCTGGTTTCTTCAGTTTTGGAGGTTGATGATATCTGTGTGGAAAATACAGAGGGGGAAACACGTTCAGTATCTGGTTGTGTAGAAGCCACTTTCTCTGTTGATGGTGATACTGTTGGTTTTCCAGTAGTGCTGGTCTCATGTATAGATTCACTTTGTGTTGTGACTGATTCTGGCTCAGTGGTACTTTCTGTCTCTAATGCAGCAGGAATAGTATTTGTGGTCATTCTTGTAGATGATGATGTTTCTGAAGTTTCCATTGTTGATTCTGACAGACTAGGAGAAAATGAAGTCAGTGAAGATGTGGCTACTGTTTGGGTGGAGACACCTTCAGACGTTGGTTGTATGGAAGTGGAGATATTCTGCATGGTGGATGTGTGTAGCTCTGTAGTACTCTCTGGTTCAGATGGGCTCGGTGTAGTTTTTGTAATGGTTGAAGGTGATGTTTCTGAAGTTGTTATTCTGGATTCTGTGCTGGTTTCTTTTGTTTTTTCAGGAGATGTCACTAGTGAAGAAACCACAGGAGTGGAAGCTCTCTCAGATGTTGGTTCTGTAGAAACAGAATGTGGTGCTGATGTAGAAAGGTTTGTCACTTCAGCAGTGCTGATCCCATGTACCGGGGTGCTCTGTACGGTGGTTGTGGCTGGCTCAGTTGTACCTTCAGTTTCATATGTGCTTGTTGCAGTATTAGTGGTGGTCATTCTTGTAGATAATACTTCTGAAGTTGTCATTGTGGATTCGGGTAGACTAGGAGAGAAGGAGGAAAATGAAGATGTTGATCTTGTAGGAATAATGCTGGTTTCTTCAGTTTTGGAGGTTGATAATATCTGTGTGGAAAATACAGAGGGAGAAACATTTTCCGTTACTAACTGTGTAGAAGCCGATTCCTCCACTGATGGTGATACTGTTGGTTTTCCAGCAATGCTGGTCTCATGTAGAGATACACTTTGTGTTGTGGCTGATTCTGGCTCAGTGGTACTTTCTGTCTCTAATGCAGTAGGAATAGTATTTGTGGTCTCTCTTGTAGATGATGTTTCTGAAGTTTCCATTGTTGACTCTGACAGACTAGGAGAAAATGAAGTCAGTGAAGATGTGGCTACTGTTTGGGTGGAGACACCTTCAGACATTGGTTGTGTGGAAGTGGAGATACTCTGCATGGTGGATGTGTGTAGCTCTGTAGTACTCTGTGGTTCAGATGGGCTCAATGGATTTTTTGTAACTGTTGAAGGTAATGCTTCTGTAATTGTTATTCTGGATTCTGTGCTGGTTTCTTCTGTTATTTCAGGAGATGTCACTAGCGAAGAAGCCACAGGAGTGGAAGTTCTCTCAGATGTTGGTTCTGTAGATGTGGAATGTGGTTTTGATGTAGAAAGATTTGTCACTTCAACAGTGCTGGTCCCATGTACCGGGGTGCTCTGTATGATGGTTGTGGCTGGTTCAGTTGTACCTCCAGTTTCATATGTGCTTATTGCAGTATTAGTGGTGGTCACTCTTGTAGATAATACGTCTGAAGCTGTTACTGCTGATTCTGGAAGACTAGGAGAGAAGGAGGAGAATGGAGATGGTGTTGATGCTGTAGGAACATTGCTGGTTTCTTCAATTGTGGAGTTTGATAAAATCTCTGTGGAAAATACAGAGAGGGAAATCCTTTCAGTTACAGATTGTGTAGAAGCTGATTCCTCCGTTGATGGTGATACTGTTGGTTTTCCAATTGTGCTGGTTTCATGTAGAGATTCACCTTCTGTTGTAACTGATTCTGGCTCAGTGGTACTTTCTGTCTCTAATGTAGTAGGAATAGTATTTGTGGTCTCTCTTGCAGATGATGATTTTTTTGAAGTTGCCATTGTTATTTTTGACAGACTAGGAGAAAGTGAAGTCAGTGAAGATGTGGCTACTGTTTGGGTGGAGACACCTTCAGTTGTTGGCTGTGTGGTAATGGAGATACTCTGCATGGTGGATGTGTGTAGCTCTGTAGTACTCTCTGGTTCAGATGGGCTCGGTGTAGTTTTTGTAATGGTTGAAGGTGATGTTTCTGAAGTTGTTATTCTGGATTCTGTGCTGGTTTCTTTTGTTTTTTCAGGAGATGTCACTAGTGAAGAAACCACAGGAGTGGAAGCTCTCTCAGATGTTGGTTCTGTAGAAACAGAATGTGGTGCGGATGTAGAAAGGTTTGTCACTTCAGCAGTGCTGGTTCCATGTACCGGGGTGCTCTGTACGTTGGTTGTGGCTGGCTCAGTTGTACCTTCAGTTTCATATGTGCTTGTTGCAGTATTAGTGGTGGTCATTCTTGTAGATAATACTTCTGAAGTTGTCATTGTGGATTCGGGTAGACTAGGAGAGAAGGAGGAAAATGAAGATGTTGATCTTGTAGGAATAATGCTGGTTTCTTCAGTTTTGGAGGTTGATAATATCTGTGTGGAAAATACAGAGGGAGAAACATTTTCCGTTACTAACTGTGTAGAAGCCGATTCCTCCACTGATGGTGATGCTGTTGGTTTTCCAGCAATGCTGGTCTCATGTAGAGATACACTTTGTGTTGTGGCTGATTCTGGCTCAGTGGTACTTTCTGTCTCTAATGCAGTAGGAATAGTATTTGTGGTCTCTGTTGTAGATGATGTTTCTGAAGTTTCCATTGTTGATTCTGACAGACTAGGAGAAAATGAAGTCAGTGAAGATGTGATTGTGGCTGGCTCAGTTGTACCTTCAGTTTCATATGTGCTTATTGCAGTATTAGCGGTGGTCACTCTTGTAGATAATACTTCTGATGTTGTTACTGCTGATTCTGGAAGACTAGGAGCGAAGGAGGAAAATGAAGATGTTGGTCTTGTAGGGATAGTGCTGGTTTCTTCAGTTTTGGAGGTTGATGATATCTGTGTAGACAATACAGAGGAGGAAACCCTTTCAGTAACTGGTTGTGTAGAAGCTGATTCCTCTGTTGATGGTGATACAGTTGGTTTTCCAGTAGTGCTGGTCTCATGTAGAGATATACTTTGTGTTGTGACTGATTCTGGCTCAGTGGTACTTTCTGTCTCTAATGCAGTAGGTATAGTATTTGTGGTCTCTCTTGTAGATGATGATGTTTCTGAAGTTTCCATTGTTGATTCTGAAAGACTAGGAGAAAAGGAAGTCAGTGAAGATGTGGCTACCCTTGGGGTGGAGACACCTTCAGACGTTGGTTGTGTGGAAGTGGAGGTACTCTGCATGGTGGATGTGTGTAGCTCTGTTGTACTCTCTGGTTCAGATGGGCTCGGTGTAGTTTTTGTAACAGTTGAAGGTGATGTTTCTGAAGTTGTTATTCTGGATTCTGTGCTGGTTTCTTCTGTTATTTCAGGAGATGTCACCAGTGAAGAAACCACAGGAGTGGAAGCTCTCTCAGGTGTTGGTTCTGTAGAAGTGGAATGTTGTGCGGATGTAGAAAGGCTTGTCAGTTCAACAGTGCTGGTCCCATGTACCGGGGTGCTCTGTATGATGGTTGTGGCTGCTTCAGTTGTACCTTCAGTGTCATATGTGCTTATTGCAGTATTAGTGGTGGTCACTCTTGTAGATAATACTTGTGAAGTTGTTATTGTGGATTCGGGTAGACTAGGAGAGAAGGAGGAAAATGGAGATGGTGTTGATGTTGAAGGGATAGTGCTGGTTTCTTCAGTTTTGGAGGTTGATAATATCTGTGTGGACAATACAGAGGGGGAAACCCTTTCAGTAACTGCTTGTGTAGAAGCTGATTCCTCCACTGATGGTGATACTGTTGGTTTTCCAGCAATGCTGGTCTCATGTAGAGATATACCTTGTGCTGTAACTGTCTCTAATGCAGTAGGAATAGTATTTGTGGTTTCTCCAGATGATGTTGTTTTGAAAGTTGCCATTGTTGATTCTGACAGCCTGGGAGAAAATGAAGTCAGTGAAGATGTGGCTACTGTTTGGGAGGAGACACCTTCAGATGTTGGTTGCCTAGAAGTAGAGATACTCTGCATGGTGGATGTGTGTAGCTCTGTAGTACTCTGTGGTTCAGATGGGCTCGGTGTAGTTTTTGTAATGATAGAAGGTAATGTTATTGAACTTGTTATTCTGGATTTTGTGTTGGTTTCTACAGTCATTTCAGGAGATGTCACTAGTGAAGAAACCGCAGGAGTGGAAGTTCTCTCAGATGTTTGTTCTGTATAAGTGGAATGTTGAGTTGATGTAGAAAGGTTTGTCACTTCAACAGTGCTGGTCCCATGTATCGGGGTGCTCTGTACGGTGGTTGTGGGTGCTTCAGTTGTACCTTCAGTTTCATATGTGCTTATTGCAGTATTAGTGGTGGTCATTCTTGTAGATAATACTTCTGAAGTTGTCAGTGTGGATTCTGGTAGACTAGGAGAGAAGGAGGAAAATGAAGAGGTTAATCTTGTAGGGATAGTGCTGGTTTCTTCAGTTTTGGAAGTTGATAATATCTGTGTAGAGAATACAGAGGGGGAAACCCTTTCAGTATCTGGTTGTGTAGATGCCGATTGCTCTGTTGATGGTGATACTGTTGGTTTTCCAGCAATGCTGGTCTCATGTAGAGATATACTTTGTGTTGTGACTGATTCTGGCTCAGTGGTACTTTCTGTCTCTAATGCAGTAGGAATAGTATTTGTGGTCTCTGTTGTAGATGATGATGTTTCTGAAGTTTCCATTGTTGATTCTGAAAGACTAGGAGAAAAGGAAGTCAGTGAAGATGTGGCTTCTGTTGGAGTGGAGACACCTTCAGACGTTGGTTGTGTGGAAGGGGAGATACTCTGCATGGTGGATGTGTGTAGCTCTGTAGGTTTTTGTGGTTCAGATGGGTTCAGGGTCGTTGTTGTAACTGTTGAAGGTGATTCTTTTAAAGTTGTTATTCTGGATTCTGTGCTGGTTTCTTCAGTTATTTCAGGAGATGTCACTAGTGAAGAAACCACAGGAGTGGAAGCTCTCTCAGATGTTGGTTCTGTAGAAGCAGAATGTTGTCCTGATGTAGGAAGGTTTGTCACTTCAGCAGCACTGGTCCCATGTACCGGGGTGCTCTGTACAGTGGTAGTGAGTGTTAGAGTTGGTGTCTCGCTGGTTAATGTACTGGAAGAGCCTGTTACTTTCAATGGTGTGGTTTCTTTTGATGGAACTGATTGTGATTTTTCCAGCATAGTGGAAGATGCTTCTGTTTGGGCAGCAGTAGATGATAAACTCAAATAGATTTGAGAGGATGTGCTAGGAGAGGTTGATGCAACTGCAGATATTGGAGCTTCTGATTGACCAGTTGGTGGAAATGTTGCAGATGGTGTTGACGTTTCAGTTTCCTGGGAAGTGTGAAGTGTTTGGGTTTGAGGTGATATTCTAGAAGTACTTGATGTACTGGATATCTCGGAGAATGTAGATAATTCAATTTTCAATGTACTAGAATGACTTGTGTCTGTCATTGTTGAAGACATTGTTGGTACAAATGGATGTGACGTTTCCAGAGCAATGGAGGATCCTGATGGTGGATAAGTAGAGGATGTGGAGCTCACAGGTATGGTGTGTGGTGTGGCTGGAGAAGGTATTGACTCCTTTGATGAAAAAATATCTTTTGTTGGAGTTGGCTGTGATGTTTCAGGTAGTATTGATGTTTGTGGTACTGGTGAGGTGTGAGTTAGAATGTAAGATGAAGTTGATGGAGATACTTCTGCAGTAGAAGCAGATGATTTGGCTAAAGTTGATGTGTTAGTTGTTTGGGAAATAGTAGATGATTCAATATCTAATGTACTAGAAGGACTTGTGTCAGTGACTGTTGAAGACATTGTTGGTACAAGTGAATGTGACATTTCCAGAGCAGTGGAGGTCTCTGATGGTTGATGAGTAGAGGATGTGGAACTTACGTACATGGTGCGTGATGTGCCCACAGAAAGCATTGATTCTGTTGATGGAGAACCTTCTGATGTTGGGGTTGAATGCGATGTTTCAGTGGGGGATCCTGAAGTGTGATGAGGAGAGGATGTGGAGCTCATAGATACGGTCGGAGAGGGTGATGATTCTGTTGATGGAGAACCTTCTAATGTTGGGGTTGAATGTGATGTTTCAGTGAGGGATCCCGATGTGTGATGAGGAGAGGATGTGGAGCTCATAGATACGGTCGGAGAGGGGGATGATTCTGTTGATGGAGAATCTTCTGATGTTGGGGTTGAATGTGATGTTTCAGTGGGGGATCCTGATGTGTGATGAGGAGAGGATGTGGAGCTCATAGATACGGTCGGAGAGGGTGATGATTCTGTTGATGGAGAACCTTCTGATGTTGGGGTTGAATGTGATGTTTCAGTGGGGGATCCTGAAGTGTGATGAGGAGAGGATGTGGAGCTCATAGATCCAGTCAGAGTGGGTAATGATTCTGTTGATGGAGAACCTTCTGATGTTGGGGTTGAATGTGATGTTTCAGTAGGAGATCCTGATGTGTGATGAGGAGAGGAGGTGAAACTCATAGATACGGTCGGAGAGAGTGATGATTCTGTTGATGGAGAATCTTCTGATGTTGGGGTTGAATGTGATGTTTCAGTAGGGGATCCTGAAGTTTGATGAGGAGAGGATGCGAAGCTCATAGATACGGTCAGATAGGGTGATGATTCTGTTGATGGAGAACCTTCTGATGTTGGGGTTGAATGTGATGTTTCAGTGGGGGATCCTGAAGTGTGATGAGGAGAGGATGTGGAGCTCATAGATACAGTCGGATAGGGTGATGATTCTGTTGATGGAGAACCTTCTGATGTTGGGGTTGAATGTGATGTTTCAGTAGGAGATCCCGATGTGTGATGAGGAGAGGAGGTGAAACTCATAGATACGGTCGGAGAAGGTGATGATTCTGCTGATGGAGAATCTTCTGATGTTTGGTTTGAATGTGATGTTTCAGTAGGGGATCCTGAAGTTTGATGAGGAG
This sequence comes from Staurois parvus, assembly GCF_062004578.1. Classification (NCBI taxonomy): domain Eukaryota; kingdom Metazoa; phylum Chordata; class Amphibia; order Anura; family Ranidae; genus Staurois; species Staurois parvus. The sequence goes on from NW_028320690.1 coordinate 99,146, forward strand.
AGGATGCGAAGCTCATAGATACGGTCGGAGAGGGTGATGATTCTGTTGATGGAGAACCTTCTGATGTTGGGCTTGAATGTGATGTTTCAGTGGGGGATCCTGAAGTGTGATGAGGAGAGGATGTGAAGCTCATAGATACGATCGGAGAGGGTGATGATTCTGTTGATGGAGAAACTTCTGATGTTGGGGTTGAATGTGATGTTTCAGTGGGGGATCCTGAAGTGTGATGAGGAGAGGATGTGGAGCTCATAGATACAGTCGGAGAGGGTGATGATTCTGTTGATGGAGAACCTTCTGATGTTGGGGTTGAGTGTGATGTTTCAGTGGGGGATCCTGATGTGTGATGAGGAGAGGATGTGGAGCTCATAGATACGGTCGGAGAGGGTGATGATTCTGTTGATGGAGAACCTTCTGATGTTGGGGTTGAATGTGATGTTACAGTGGGGGATCCCGATGTGTGATGAGGAGAGGATGTGGAGCTCATAGATTCGGTCGGAGAGGGTGATGATTCTGTTGATGGAGAACCTTCTGATGTTGGGGTTGAATGTGATGTTTCAGTGGGGGATCCTGATGTGTGATGAGGAGAGGATGTGGAGCTCATAGATACGGTCGGAGAGGGTGATGATTCTGTTGATGGAGAACCTTCTGATGTTGGGGTTGAATGTGATGTTTCAGTGAGGGATCCTGAAGTGTGATGAGGAGAGGATGTGGAGCTCATAGATACAGTCGGATAGGGTGATGATTCTGTTGATGGAGAACCTTCTGATGTTGGGGTTGAATGTGATGTTTCAGTGAGGGATCCTGATGTGTGATGAGAAGAAGATGTGGAGCTCATAGATACGGTCGGAGAGGGTGATGGTTCCGTTGATGGAGAACCTTCTGATGTTGGGGTTGAATGTGATGTTTCAGTGGGGGATCCCAATGTGTGATGAGGAGAGGATGTGGAGCTCATAGATACGGTCGGAGAGGGTGATGGTTCCGTTGATGGAGAACCTTCTGATGTTGGGGTTGAATGTGATGTTTCAGTGGGGGATCCCGAGGTGTAATGAGGAGAGGATGTGGAGCTCATAGATACGGTCAGAGAGGGTGATGATTCTGTTGATGGAGAACCTTCTGATGTTGGGGTTGAATGTGATGTTTCAGTGGGGGATCCCGATGTGTGACGAGGAGAGGATGTGGAGCTCATAGATACGGTCGGAGAGGGTGATGATTCTGTTGATGGAGAACCTTCTGATGTTGGGGTTGAATGTGATGTTTCAGTGGGGGATCCTGAAGTGTGATGAGGAGGGGATGTGGAGCTCATAGATATAGTCAGAGTGGGTGATGATTCTGTTAATGGAGAACCTTCTGATGTTGGGGTTGAATGTGATGTTTCAGTGGGGGATCCTGAAGTGTGATGAGGAGAGGATGTGGAGCTCATAGATACAGTCGGATAGGGTGATGATTCTGTTGATGGAGAATCTTCTAATGTTGGGTTTGAATGTGATGTTTCAGTGGGGGATCCTGATGTGTGATGAGGAGAGGATGTGGAGCTCATAGGTACAGTCGTAGAAGATGATGATTCTGTTGATGGAGAACCTTCTGATGTTGGGGTTGAGTGTGATGTTTCAGTGGGGGATCCTGATGTGTGATGAGGAGAGGATGTGGAGCTCATAGATACGGTCGGAGAGGGTGATGATTCTGTTGATGGAGAACCTTCTGATGTTGGGGTTGAATGTGATGTTTCAGTGAGGGATCCTGAAGTGTGATGAGGAGAGGATGTGGAGCTCATAGATACAGTCGGATAGGGTGATGATTCTGTTGATGGAGAACCTTCTGATGTTGGGGTTGAATGTGATGTTTCAGTGAGGGATCCTGATGTGTGATGAGGAGAAGATGTGGAGCTCATAGATACGGTCGGAGAGGGTGATGGTTCCGTTGATGGAGAACCTTCTGATGTTGGGGTTGAATGTGATGTTTCAGTGGGGGATCCCGATGTGTGATGAGGAGAGGATGTGGAGCTCATAGATACGGTCGGAGAGGGTGATGGTTCCGTTGATGGAGAACCTTCTGATGTTGGGGTTGAATGTGATGTTTCAGTGGGGGATCCCGAGGAGTAATGAGGAGAGGATGTGGAGCTCATAGATACGGTCGGAGAGGGGGATGATTCTGTTGATGGAGAACCTTCTGATGTTGGGGTTGAATGTGATGTTTCAGTGGGGGATCCCGATGTGTGACGAGGAGAGGATGTGGAGCTCATAGATACGTTCGGAGAGGGTGATGATTCTGTTGATGGAGAACCTTCTGATGTTGGGGTTGAATGTGATGTTTCAGTGGGGGATCCTGAAGTGTGATGAGGAGGGGATGTGGAGCTCATAGATATAGTCAGAGTGGGTGATGATTCTGTTGATGGAGAACCTTCTGATGTTGGGGTTGAATGTGATGTTTCAGTGGGGGATCCTGAAGTGTGATGAGGAGAGGATGTGGAGCTCATAGATACAGTCGGATAGGGAGATGATTCTGTTGATGGAGAATCTTCTAATGTTGGGTTTGAATGTGATGTTTCAGTGGGGGATCCTGATGTGTGATGAGGAGAGGATGTGGAGCTCATAGATACAGTCGTAGAAGATGATGATTCTGTTGATGGAGAACCTTCTGATGTTGGGGTTGAATGTGATGTTTCTGTGGGGGATCCTGATGTGTGATGAGGAGAGGATGTGGAGCTCATAGATACGGTCAGAGAGGGTGATGATTCTGTTGATGGAGAACCTTCTGATGTTGGGGTTGAATGTGATGTTTCAGTCGGGGATCCTGCAGTGTGATGAGGAGAGGATGTGGAGCTCATAGATACGGTCGGAGAGGTCGATGATTCTGTTGATGGAGAACCTTCTGATGTTGGGGTTGAATGTGATGTTTCAGTGGGGGATCCCGATGTGTGATGAGGAGAGGATGTGGAGCTCATAGATACAGTCGGAGAGGGTGATGATTCTGTTGATGGAGAATCTTCTGATGTTGGGGTTGAATGTGATGTTTCAGTGGGGGATCCTGAAGTGTGATGAGGAGAGGATGTGGAGCTCATAGATACAGTCGGAGAGGGTGATGATTCTGTTGATGGAGAACCTTCTGATGTTGGGGTTGAATGTGATGTTTCAGTGAGGGATCCTGATGTGTGATGAGGAGAGGATGTGGAGCTCATAGATACGGTCGGAGAGGGTGATGATTCTGTTGATGGAGAACCTTCTGATGTTGGGGTTGAATGTGATGTTTCTGTGGGGGATACTGATGTGTGATGGTGAGAGGAGGTGAAACTCATAGATATGGTCGGAGAGGGTGATGATTCTGTTGATGGAGAACCTTCTGATGTTGGGGTTGAATGTGATGTTTCAGTAGGATATCCTGATGTGTGATGAGGAGAGGAGGTGAAACTCATAGATACGGTCGGAGAGGGTGATGATTCTGTTGATGGAGAATCTTCTGATGTTTGGTTTGAATGTGATGTTTCAGTGGGGGATCCTGAAGTTTGATGAGGAGAGGATGCGAAGCTCATAGATATGGTCGGAGAGGGTGATGATTCTGTTGATGGTGAACCTTCTGATGTTGGGGTTGAATGTGATGTTTCAGTGGGGGATCCTGAAGTGTGATGAGGAGAGGATGCGGAGCTCATAGATACGGTTGGAGAGGGAGATGATTCTGTTGATGGAGAACCTTCTGATGTTGGGGTTGAATGTGATGTTTCAGTGGGGGATCCTGAAGTGTGATGAGGAGAGGATGTGGAGCTCAGAGATACGGTCGGAGAGGGTGCTGATTCTGTTGATGGAGAACCTTCTGATGTTGGGGTTGAATGTGATGTTTCAGTGGGGGATCCTGAAGTGTGATGAGGAGAGGATGTGGAGCTCAGAGATACGGTCGGAGAAGGTGATGATTCTGTTGATGGAGAACCTTCTGATGTTGGGGTTGAATGTGATGTTTCAGTGGGGGATCCTGATGTGTGATGAGGAGAGGATGTGGAGCTCATAGATACGGTCGGAGAGGGTGATGATTCTGTTGATGGAGAACCTTCTGATGTTGGGGTTGAATGTGATGTTTCTGTGGGGGATCCTGATGTGTGATGAGGAGAGGATGTGGAGCTCATAAATACGATCGGAGAGGGTGATGATTCTGTTGATGGAGAAACTTCTGATGTTGGGGTTGAATGTGATGTTTCAGTGGGGGATCCTGAAGTGTGATGAGGAGAGGATGTGGAGCTCATAGATACAGTCGGAGAGGGTGATGATTCTGTTGATGGAGAACCTTCTGATGTTGGGGTTGAGTGTGATGTTTCAGTGGGGGATCCTGATGTGTGATGAGGAGAGGATGTGGAGCTCATAGATACGGTCGGAGAGGGTGATGATTCTGTTGATGGAGAACCTTCTGATGTTGGGGTTGAATGTAATGTTTCAGTGGGGGATCCTGAAGTGTGATGAGGAGAGAATGTGGAGCTCATAGATACAGTCGGATAGGGTGATGATTCTGTTGATGGAGAACCTTCTGATGTTGGGGTTGAATGTGATGTTTCTGTGGGGGATCCTGATGTGTGATGAGGAGAGGATGTGGAGCTCATAGATACGATCGGAGAGGGTGATGATTCTGTTGATGGAGAACCTTCTGATGTTGGGGTTGAATGTGATGTTTCAGTTGGGGATCCTGAAGTGTGATGAGGAGAGGATGTGGAGCTCATAGATACGGTCGGAGAGGGTGATGATTCTGTTGATGGAGAATCTTCTGATGTTGGGGTTGTAAGTGATGTTTCAGTGGGGGATCCTGAAGTGTGATGAGGAGAGTATGTGGAGCTCATAGATACGGTCGGATAGGGTGATGATTCTGTTGATGGAGAACCTTCTGATGTTGGGGATGAATGTGATGTTTCAGTGGGTGATCCTGAAGTGTGATGAGGAGAGGATGTGGAGCTCAGAGATACGGTCGGAGAGGGTGATGGTTCCGTTGATGGAGAACCTTCTGATGTTGGGGTTGAATGTGATGATTCAGTGGGGGATCCCGATGTGTGATGAGGAGAGGATGTGGAGCTCATAGATACAGTCGGAGAGGGTGATGATTCTGTTGATGGAGAACCTTCTGATGTTGGGGTTGAATGTGATGTTTCAGTGGGGGATCCCGATGTGTGATGAGGAGAGGATGTGGAGCTCATAGATACAGTCGGAGAGGGTGATGATTCTGTTGATGGAGAACCTTCTGATGTTGGGGTTGAATGTGATGTTTCTGTGGGGGATCCTGATGTGTGATGAGGAGAGGATGTGGAGCTCATAGATACAGTCGGAGAGGGTGATGATTCTGTTGATGGAGAACCTTCTGATGTTGGGGTTGAATGTGATGTTTCAGTGAGGGATCCTGATGCGTGATGAGGAGAGGATGTGGAGCTCATAGATACGGTCGGAGAGGGTGATGATTCTGTTGATGGAGAACCTTCTGATGTTGGGGTTGAATGTGATGTTTCAGTGGGGGATCCCGATGTGTGATGAGGAGAGGATGTGGAGCTCATAGATACGGTCGGAGAGGGTGATGATTCTGTTGATGGAGAACCTTCTGATGTTGGGGTTGAATGTGATGTTTCAGTGGGGGATCCTGAAGTGTGATGAGGAGAGGATGCGAAGCTCATAGATACGGTCGGATAGGGTGATGATTCTGTTGATGGAGAACCTTCTGATGTTGGGGTTGAATGTGATGTTTCAGTGGGGGATCCTGAAGTGTGATGAGGAGAGGATGTGGAGCTCATAGATACAGTCGGATAGGGTGATGATTCTGTTGATGGAGAATCTTCTAATGTTGGGTTTGAATGTGATGTTTCAGTGGGGGATCCTGATGTGTGATGAGGAGAGGATGTGGAGCTCATAGATACAGTCGTAGAAGATGATGATTCTGTTGATGGAGAACCTTCTGATGTTGGGGTTGAATGTGATGTTTCAGTGGGGGATCTTGATGTGTGATGAGGAGAGGATGTGGAGCTCATAGATACGGTCGGATAGGGTGATGATTCTGTGGATGGAGAACCTTCTGATGTTGGGGTTGAATGTGATGTTTCAGTGGGGGATCCTGAAGTGTGATGAGGAGAGGATGTGGAGCTCATAGATACAGTCGGATAGGGTGATGATTCTGTTGATGGAGAACCTTCTGATGTTGGGGTTGAATGTGATGTTTCAGTGAGGGATCCCGATGTGTGACGAAGAGAGGATGTGGAGCTCATAGATACGGTCGGAGAGGGAGATGATTCTGTTGATGGAGAACCTTCTGATATTGGGGTTGAATGTGATGTTTCAGTGGGGGATCCTGAAGTGTGATGAGGAGAGGATGTGGAGCTCAGAGATACGGTCGGAGAAGGTGATGATTCTGTTGATGGAGAACCTTCTGATGTTGGGGTTGAATGTGATGTTTCAGTGGGGGATCCTGATGTGTGATGAGGAGAGGATGTGGAGCTCATAGATACGGTCGGAGAGGGTGATGATTCTGTTGATGGAGAACCTTCTGATGTTGGGGTTGAATGTGATGTTTCAGTGGGGGATCCTGAAGTGTGATAAGGAGAGGATGTGGAGCTCATAGATACAGTCGGAGAGGGTGATGATTCTGTTGATGGAGAACCTTCTGATGTTGGGGTTGAATGTGATGTTTCAGTGGGGGATCCCGATGTGTGATGAGGAGAGGATGTGGAGCTCATAGATACGGTCGGAGAGGGTGATGATTCTGTTGATGGAGAACCTTCTGATGTTGGGGTTGAATGTGATGTTTCAGTGGGGGATCCTGAAGTGTGATGAGGAGGGGATGTGGAGCTCATAGATATAGTCAGAGTGGGTGATGATTCTGTTGATGGAGAACCTTCTGATGTTGGGGTTGAATGTGATGTTTCAGTGGGGGATCCTGAAGTGTGATGAGGAGAGGATGTGGAGCTCATAGATACAGTCGGATAGGGTGATGATTCTGTTGATGGAGAATCTTCTAATGTTGGGTTTGAATGTGATGTTTCAGTGGAGGATCCTGATGTGTGATGAGGAGAGGATGTGGAGCTCATAGATACAGTCGGAGAGGGTGATGATTCTGTTGATGGAGAACCTTCTGATGTTGGGGTTAAATGTGATGTTTCAGGGAGGGATCCTGATGTGTGATGAGGAGAGGATGTGGAGCTCATAGATACGGTCGGAGAGGGTGATGGTTCCGTTGATGGAGAACCTTCTGATGTTGGGGTTGAATGTGATGTTTCAGTGGGGGATCCCGATGTGTGATGAGGAGAGGATGTGGAGCTCATAGATACGGTCGGAGAGGGTGATGATTCTGTTGATGGAGAACCTTCTGATGTTGGGGTTGAATGTGATGTTTCAGTGGGGGATCCCGATGTGTGACGAGGAGAGGATGTGGAGCTCATAGATACGTTCGGAGAGGGTGATGATTCTGTTGATGGAGAACCTTCTGATGTTGGGGTTGAATGTGATGTTTCAGTGGGGGATCCTGAAGTGTGATGAGGAGGGGATGTGGAGCTCATAGATATAGTCAGAGTGGGTGATGATTCTGTTGATGGAGAACCTTCTGATGTTGGGGTTGAATGTGATGTTTCAGTGGGGGATCCTGAAGTGTGATGAGGAGAGGATGTGGAGCTCATAGATACAGTCAGATAGGGAGATGATTCTGTTGATGGAGAATCTTCTAATGTTGGGTTTGAATGTGATGTTTCAGTGGGGGATCCTGATGTGTGATGAGGAGAGGATGTGGAGCTCATAGATACAGTCGTAGAAGATGATGATTCTGTTGATGGAGAACCTTCTGATGTTGTGGTTGAATGTGATGTTTCAGTGAGGGATCCCAATGTGTGATGAGGAGAGGATGTGGAGCTCATAGATACAGTCGGAGAGGGTGATGATTCTGTTGATGGAGAACCTTCTGATGTTGGGGTTGAATGTGATGTTTCTGTGGGGGATCCTGATGTGTGATGAGGAGAGGATGTGGAGCTCATAGATACGGTCAGAGAGGGTGATGATTCTGTTGATGGAGAACCTTCTGATGTTGGGGTTGAATGTGATGTTTCAGTGGGGGATCCTGCAGTGTGATGAGGAGAGGATGTGGAGCTCATAGATACAGTCGGATAGGGTGATGATTCTGTTGATGGAGAACCTTCTGATGTTGGGGTTGAATGTGATGTTTCAGTGGGGGATCCCGATGTGTGATGAGGAGAGGATGTGGAGCTCATAGATACAGTCGGAGAGGGTGATGATTCTGTTGATGGAGAATCTTCTGATGTTGGGGTTGAATGTGATGTTTCAGTGGGGGATCCTGAAGTGTGATGAGGAGAGGATGTGGAGCTCATAGATACAGTCGGAGAGGGTGATGATTCTGTTGATGGAGAACCTTCTGATGTTGGGGTTGAATGTGATGTTTCAGTGGGGGATCCTGATGTGTGATGAGGAGAGGATTTGGAGCTCATAGATACGGTCGGAGAGGGTGATGATTCTGTTGATGGAGAACCTTCTGATGTTGGGGTTGAATGTGATGTTTCAGTGGGGGATCCTGAAGTGTGATGAGGAGAGGATGTGGAGCTCATAGATACAGTCGGATAGGGTGATGATTCTGTTGATGGAGAACCTTCTGATGTTGGGGTTGAATGTGATGTTTCAGTGGGGGATCCTGAAGTGTGATGAGGAGAGGATGTGGAGCTCATAGATACGGTCGGAGAGGGTGATGATTCTGTTGATGGAGAAACTTCTGATGTTGGGGTTGAATGTGATGTTTCAGTGGGGGATCCTGAAGTGTGATGAGGAGAGGATGTGGAGCTCATAGATACAGTCGGAGAGGGTGATGATTCTGTTGATGGAGAACCTTCTGATGGGGTTGAGTGTGATGTTTCAGTGGGGGATCCTGATGTGTGATGAGGAGAGGATTTGGAGCTCATAGATACGGTCGGAGAGGGTGATGATTCTGTTGATGGAGAACCTTCTGATGTTGGGGTTGAATGTGATGTTTCAGTGGGGGATCCTGAAGTGTGATGAGGAGAGGATGTGGAGCTCATAGATACGGTCGGAGAGGGTGATGATTCTGTTGATGGAGAATCTTCTGATGTTGGGGTTGAATGTGATGTTTCAGTGGGGGATCCTGATGTGTGATGAGGAGAGGATGTGGAGCTCATAGATACGGTCGGAGAGGGTGATGATTCTGTTGATGGAGAACCTTCTGATGTTGGGCTTGAATGTGATGTTTCTGTGGGGGATACTGATGTGTGATGGTGAGAGGAGGTGAAACTCATAGATATGGTCGGAGAGGGTGATGATTCTGTTGATGGAGAACCTTCTGATGTTGGGGTTGAATGTGATGTTTCAGTAGGATATCCTGATGTGTGATGAGGAGAGGAGGTGAAACTCATAGATACGGTCGGAGAGGGTGATGATTCTGTTGATGGAGAATCTTCTGATGTTTGGTTTGAATGTGATGTTTCAGTGGGGGATCCTGAAGTTTGATGAGGAGAGGATGCGAAGCTCATAGATATGGTCGGAGAGGGTGATGATTCTGTTGATGGTGAACCTTCTGATGTTGGGGTTGAATGTGATGTTTCAGTGGGGGATCCTGAAGTGTGATGAGGAGAGGATGCGGAGCTCATAGATACGGTCGGATAGGGTGATGATTCTGTTGATGGAGAACCTTCTGATGTTGGGGTTGAATGTGATGTTTCTGTGGGGGATCCTGATGTGTGATGAGGAGAGGATGTGGAGCTCATAGATACGGTCGGAGAGGGTGATGATTCTGTTGATGGAGAACCTTCTGATGTTGGGGTTGAATGTGATGTTTCTGTGGGGGATCCTGATGTGTGATGAGGAGAGGATGTGGAGCTCATAGATATGGTCGGAGAGGGTGATGATTCCGTTGATGGAGAACCTTCTGATGTTGGGGTTGAATGTGATGTTTCTGTAGGGGATCCTGATGTGTGATGAGGAGAGGATGTGGAGCTCATAGATATGGTCGGAGAGGGTGATGATTCTGTTGATGGAGAACCTTCTGATGTTGGGGTTGAATGTAATGTTTCAGTGGGGGATCCTGAAGTGTGATGAGGAGAGGATGTGGAGCTCATAGATACAGTCGGAGAGGGTGATGATTCTGTTGATGCAGAACCTTCTGATGTTGGGGTTGAATGTGATGTTTCTGTGGGGGATCCTGATGTGTGATGAGGAGAGGATGTGGAGCTCATAGATACGGTCGGAGAGGGTGATGATTCTGTTGATGGAGAACCTTCTGATGTTGGGGTTGAATGTGATGTTTCAGTGGGGGATCCTGAAGTGTGATGAGGAGAGGATGTGGAGCTCATAGATACGGTCGGAGAGGGTGATGATTCTGTTGATGGAGAATCTTCTGATGTTGGGGTTGTAAGTGATGTTTCAGTGGGGGATCCTGAAGTGTGATGAGGAGAGGATGTGGAGCTCATAGATACGGTCGGAGAGGGTGATGGTTCCGTTGATGGAGAACCTTCTGATGTTTGGGTTGAATGTGAAGTTTCAGTGGGGGATCCTGATGTGTGATGAGGAGAGGATGCGGAGCTCATAGATACGATCGGAGAGAGTGATGATTCTGTATATGGAGAACCTTCTGATGTTGGGGTTGAATGTGATGTTTCAGTGGGGGATCCCGATGTGTGATGAAGAGAGGATGTGGAGCTCATAGATACGGTCGGAGAGGGGGATGATTCTGTTGATGGAGAACCTTCTGATGTTGGGGTTGAAAGTGATGTTTCTGTAGGGGATCCTGATGTGTGATGAGGAGAGGATGTGGAGCTCATAGATACGGTCGGAGAGGGGGATGATTCTGTTGATGGAGAACCTTCTGATGTTGGGGTTGAATGCGATGTTTCAGTGGGGGATCCCGAAGTGTGATGAGGAGAGGATGTGGAGCTCATAGATACGGTCGGAGAGGGTGATGATTCTGTTGATGGAGAACCTTCTGATGTTGGGGTTGAATGCGATGTTTCAGTGGGGGATCCCGATGTGTGATGAGGAGAGGATGTGGAGCTCATAGATACAGTCGGATAGGGTGATGATTCTGTTGATGGAGAATCTTCTGATGTTGGGCTTGAATGTGATGTTTCAGTGGGGGATCCTGAAGTGTGATGAGGAGAGGATGTGAAGCTCATAGATACGGTCGGAGAGGGTGATGATTCTGTTGATGGAGAACCTTCTGATGTTGGGCTTGAATGTGATGTTTCAGTGGGGGATCCCGATGTGTGATGAGGAGAGGATGTGGAGCTCATAGATACAGTAGGAGAGGGTGATGATTCTGTTGATGGAGAACCTTCTGATGTTGGGGTTGAATGTGATGTTTCAGTGAGGGATCCTGATGCGTGATGAGGAGAGGATGTGGAGCTCATAGATACGGTCGGAGAGGGTGATGGTTCCGTTGATGGAGAACCTTTTGATGTTCGGGTTGAATGTGATGTTTCAGTGGGGGATCCCGATGTGTGATGAGGAGAGGATGTGGAGCTCATAGATACGGTCGGAGAGGGTGATGGTTCTGTTGTTGGAGAACCTTCTGATGTTGGGGCTGAATGCGATGTTTCAGTGGGGGATCCCGAAGTGTGATGAGGAGAGGATGTGGAGCTCATAGATACGGTCGGAGAGGGTGATGATTCTGTTGATTGAGAACCTTCTGATGTTGGGCTTGAATGTGATGTTTCAGTGGGGGATCCTGAAGTGTGATGAGGAGAGGATGTGAAGCTCATAGATACGGTCGGAGAGGGTGATGATTCTGTTGATGGAGAACCTTCTGATGTTGGGGTTGAATGTGATGTTTCAGTTGGGGATCCTGAAGTGTGATGAGGAGAGGATGTGGAGCTCATAGATACAGTCGGAGAGGGTGATGATTCTGTTGATGGAGAACCTTCTGATGTTGAGGTTGAATGTGATGTTTCAGTGGGGGATCCTGAAGTGTGATCAGGAGAGGATGTGGAGCTCATAGATACGGTCGGAGAGGGTGATGATTCTGTTGATGGAGAACCTTCTGATGTTGGGGTTGAATGTGAAGTTTCAGTGGGGGATCCTGATGTGTGATGAGGAGAGGATGCGGAGCTCATAGATACGGTCGGAGAGGGTGATGATTCTGTTGATGGAGAACCTTCTGATGTTTGGGTTGAATGTGAAGTTTCAGTGGGGGATCCTGATGTGTGATGAGGAGAGGATGCAGAGCTCATAGATACGATCGGAGAGGGTGATGATTCTGTATATGGAGAACCTTCTGATGTTGGGGTTGAATGTGATGTTTCAGTGGGGGATCCCGATGTGTGATGAGGAGAGGATGCGGAGCTCATAGATACGGTCGGAGAGGGTGATGATTCTGTTGATGGAGAACCTTCTGATGTTGGGGTTGAATGTGATGATTCAGTGGGGGATCCTGAAGTGTGATGAGGAGGGGATGTGGAGCTCATAGATATAGTCAGAGTGGGTGATGATTCTGTTGATGGAGAACCTTCTGATGTTGGGGTTGAATGTGATGTTTCAGTGGGGGATCCTGAAGTGTGATGAGGAGAGAATGTGGAGCTCATAGATACAGTCGTAGAAGATGATGATTCTGTTGATGGAGAACCTTCTGATGTTGGGGTTGAATGTGATGTTTCTGTAGGGGATCCTGATGTGTGATGAGGAGAGGATGTGGAGCTCATAGATACGGTCGGAGAGGGGGATGATTCTGTTGATGGAGAACCTTCTGATGTTGGGGTTGAATGCGATGTTTCAGTGGGGGATCCCGATGTGTGATGAGGAGAGGATGTGGAGCTCATAGATACAGTCGGATAGGGTGATGATTCTGTTGATGGAGAATCTTCTGATGTTGGGCTTGAATGTGATGTTTCAGTGGGGGATCCTGAAGTGTGATGAGGAGAGGATGTGAAGCTCATAGATACGGTCGGAGAGGGTGATGATTCTGTTGATGGAGAACCTTCTGATGTTGGGCTTGAATGTGATGTTTCAGTGGGGGATCCCGATGTGTGATGAGGAGAGGATGTGGAGCTCATAGATACAGTCGGAGAGGGTGATGATTCTGTTGATGGAGAACCTTCTGATGTTGGGGTTGAATGTGATGTTTCAGTGAGGGATCCTGATGCGTGATGAGGAGAGGATGTGGTGCTCATAGATACGGTCGGAGAGGGTGATGGTTCTGTTGTTGGAGAACCTTCTGATGTTGGGGTTGAATGTGAAGTTTCAGTGGGGGATCCCGAAGTGTAATGAGGAGAGGATGTGGAGCTCATAGATACGGTCGGAGAGGGTGATGATTCTGTTGATGGAGAACCTTCTGATGTTGGGGTTGAATGGGATGTTTCAGTGGGGGATCCTGAAGTGTGATGAGGAGGGGATGTGGAGCTCATAGATATAGTCAGAGTGGATGATGATTCTGTTGATGGAGAACCTTCTGATGTTGGGGTTGAATGTGATGTTTCAGTGGGGGATCCTGAAGTGTGATGAGGAGAGGATGTGGAGCTCATAGATACAGTCGGATAGGGAGATGATTCTGTTAATGGAGAATCTTCTGATGTTGGGGTTGAATGTGATGTTTCAGTGGGGGATCCTGATGTGTGATGAGGAGAGGATGCGGAGCTCATAGATACGGTCGGAGAGGGTGATGATTCTGTTGATGCAGAAACTTCTGATGTTGGAGTTGATTGTGATGTCTCAGCTGATGTTGATGGTTGTGTTGCTGGGGAGATGTGTGTTACAACACGAGGTGCAGTTGATGGAGATACTTCTTCAGTAGAAGCTGACAGTTTGGCTACAGTTGATGTGTCAGTTGTTTGAGAAATGGTAACAGATTCAATTTTCAATGTACTAGAAGGACTTATGTCGGTTACTGTTGGAGACATTGTCGGTACCATTGATTGTGAGGTTTCCAGTGCAGTGGGGATTTCTGAGGTTTGATGAGTAGAGGATGTAGAGCTCACAGAAATGGTGTATTCAGTATGACTGTCCTTTGTAGACTGGAAGGGGGAAGAAATGGATAATGAGGTAGATGGCTCCTGAGAAGTGCTCAGAAGATTTGTAACCGCAGAAGTTGACATGGAAGAGTCACTGTGACTTGATGTGACCATGGAAAGTGATGAAGGTGTTGAGTCCGTCTGTTCGGAGTTGGGGAGAGAAGTCCCTGGTGACAACGTTAGACTTTGGGTGGAAAGCAGTAAAGTCCCATTAGTTGTTACAGTCACAGATGAAGTGTAATAATTTACAATCCCAGTAGTGGAACCCCGAGAGGTAGGTGCCCAGGAAGATGAACTCCTTACATCTGTAGATGACTCCAAATGGGTTGTTTGTGCAGAACCAGAAGGATTCATTGCAGGGTCAGACTTTGTTGTAGAAGGTTCTGCCACATTGGCTGCATTGCGTTCACTAGTAGTAAGTGCTGATTGCGTTGGGCTGTGTTGTGTTCCTGCAGAAAGAAGTGAAATAAAGATATCATTCTGTACATTCCAAAACTCCAAAAATGCACGTGAGAGTAAAACGAAAGATTCCAGCTGGAGTTGCAACTAGACCTGTATGGGTGCTGATATTAGACGTTTGCATACATATTGAAAATATGACGGATCTGCCAAAAAATGCTCTTTTATTGGAGGACGGTGATCATGTGACGCCATTTATTATCAAATAGTTGTTTGGCTCCTTTTTAAATCATAATGATAACAGAAATCCCTCAAATGGCCCGGATCAGAAGTCTCCACCCCTGGATCAGAAGTCTCCGCCCCCGGATCAGAAGTCTCCTCCCCCGGATCAGAAGTCTCCTCCCCCGGATCAGAAGTCTCCGCCCCCGGATCAGAAGTCTCCTTCCCCGGATCAGAAGTCTCCGCCCCTGTATCAGAAGTCTCCACCCCTGGATCAGAAGTCTCTGCCCCCCGGATCAGAAGTCTCCACCCCCGGATCAGAAGTCTCCACCCCCGGATCAGAAGTCTCCACCCCCGGATCAGAAGACTCCGCCCCCTGGAATGTTCAGCCTTGGTACGGACACACAAGGTGACACACACGGGTTACAATGCCAATTAGAGGTTAATGTCCCACATCTGTGGCTTCTTACATCACAATCAGTGTCAGTGTATAAATAGTCATGGAGTTTGTTCGCTCTCACGTGTCTCACTGACTAGGCTAGATACTGAGCCATGGGGAGCAGAAAAGAACTGTCAAAAGTCCTGCATAACAAGGTAATGGAACTTTATAAAGATGGAAAAGGACATAAAAAGGAGCCAAACGACTATTTGATAATAAATGGTGTCATATGATCATCATCCTTCAATAAAAGAGCATTTTTTGGCAGATTGTCATATTTTCAATATCAATGCCAAAATTCACAATTTCTGCCAGGGGAGGGAAACTTTTGAGCACAACTGTATACAGTGGCCACCATTACTACCCTGTGGGGTGCTCTCCAATGACCCTTCCTATGCCTTGTCTGAAGCGGGATAATGAAGGCTTTCAGGGGCAGAGAATAAAGCTGGTGTTATACACAGGGGGCAATATAAGGTGCATCGGTGCTGGTCCTGATGATGTATGTAGTCGGTTTGTAGTCGGTTTGTAATCGGTATGTAGTCGGTTTGTAGTCGTTATGTAGTCGGTTTGTAGTCGGTTTGTAATCGGTATGTAGTCGGTTTGTAGTCGTTATGTAGTCGGTTTGTAGTCGGTTTGTAATCGGTATGTAGTCGGTTTGTAGTCGTTATGTAGTCGGTTTGTAGTCGGTTTGTAATCGGTATGTAGTCGGTTTGTAGTCGTTATGTAGTCGGTTTGTAGTCGGTTTGTAGTCGGTATGTAGTCGGTTTGTAGTCGTTATGTAGTCGGTTTGTAGTCGGTTTGTAGTCGGTATGTAGTCGGTTTGTAGTCGGTATGTAGTCGGCATGTAGTCGGCTTGTAGTCGGTTTGTAGTCGTTATGTAGTCGGTATGTAGTCGGTTTGTAGTCGGTTTGTAGTCGGTATGTAGTCGGTATGTGATCAGTATGTAGTCGGTATGTAGTCGGTTTGTAGACGGTATGTAGTCGGTATGTAGTCGGTTTGTAGTCGGTATGTAGTCGGTTTGTAGTCGGTTTGTAGTCGGTATGTAGTCGGTTTGTAGTCGTTATGTAGTCGGTATGTAGTCGGTATGTAGTCGGTATGTAGTCGGTTTGTAGTCGGTATGTAGTCGGTTTGTAGTCGGTATGTAGTCGGTATGTAGTCGGTTTGTAGTCGGTATGTAGTCGGTTTGTAGTCGTTATGTAGTCGGTATGTAGTCGGTTTGTAGTCGGTATGTAGTCGGTTTGTAGTCGGTATGTAGTCGGTATGTAGTCGGTATGTAGTCGGTTTGTAGACGGTATGTAGTCGGTTTGTAGTCGTTATGCAGTCGGTTTGTAGTCGGTATGTAGTCGGTATGTAGTCGGTTTGTAGTCGGTATGTAGTCGGTTTGTAGTCGGTATGTAGTCGGTATGTAGTCGGTTTGTAGTCGGTATGTAGTCGGTTTGTAGTCGGTATGTAGTCGGTATGTAGTCGGTATGTAGTCGGTTTGTAGACGGTATGTAGTCGGTTTGTAGTCGGTATGTAGTCGGTTTGTAGTCGGTTTGTAGTCGGTATGTAGTCGGTATGTAGTCGGTATATAGTCGGTGTATAGTCGGTATATAGTCGGTGTATAGTCGGTGTATAGTCGGTGTATGGTCGGTATATAGTCGGTGTATGGTCGGTATATAGTCGGTGTATGGTCGGTGTATAGTCGGTGTATAGTCGGTGTATAGTCGGTGTATAGTCGGTGTATAGTCGGTGTATGGTCGGTGTATGGTCGGTGTATGGTCGGTATATAGTCGGTGTATAGTCGGTGTATAGTCGGTGTATGGTCGGTATATAGTCGGTGTATAGTCGGTGTATAGTCGGTGTATGGTTGGTATATAGTCGGTGTATGGTTGGTATATAGTCGGTGTATGGTCGGTGTATAGTCGGTGTATAGTCGGTGTATAGTCGGTGTATAGTCGGTGTATAGTCGGTATATAGTCGGTGTATGGTCGGTGTATAGTCGGTATATAGTCGGTATATAGTCGGTGTATGGTCGGTATATAGTCGGTGTATGGTCGGTGTATAGTCGGTGTATAGTCGGTGTATAGTCGGTATATAGTCGGTGTATGGTCGGTGTATAGTCGGTGTATAGTCGGTGTATAGTCGGTGTATAGTCGGTGTATAGTCGGTGTATAGTCGGTATATAGTCGGTGTATAGTCGGTATATGGTCGGTGTATGGTCGGTATATAGTCGGTGTATAGTCGGTGTATAGTCGGTGTATAGTCGGTGTATGGTCGGTGTATAGTCGGTGTATAGTCGGTGTATAGTCGGTGTATGGTCGGTGTATAGTCGGTGTATAGTCGGTGTATGGTCGGTGTATAGTCGGTGTATAGTCGGTGTATAGTCGGTGTATGGTCGGTATATAGTCGGTGTATAGTCGGTATATAGTCGGTGTATAGTCGGTGTATGGTCGGTATATAGTCGGTGTATAGTCGGTGTATGGTCGGTATATAGTCGGTGTATGGTCGGTGTATAGTCGGTGTATAGTCGGTGTATAGTCGGTGTATGGTCGGTATATAGTCGGTGTATAGTCGGTGTATGGTCGGTATATAGTCGGTGTATGGTCGGTGTATAGTCGGTGTATAGTCGGTGTATAGTCGGTGTATAGTCGGTGTATAGTCGGTGTATGGTCGGTATATAGTCGGTGTATAGTCGGTGTATGGTCGGTATATAGTCGGTGTATGGTCGGTGTATAGTCGGTGTATAGTCGGTGTATGGTCGGTATATAGTCGGTGTATGGTCGGTGTATAGTCGGTGTATAGTCGGTGTATAGTCGGTGTATGGTCGGTATATAGTCGGTGTATAGTCGGTGTATGGTCGGTATATAGTCGGTGTATGGTCGGTGTATAGTCGGTGTATAGTCGGTGTATAGTCGGTGTATGGTCGGTATATAGTCGGTGTATAGTCGGTGTATAGTCGGTGTATAGTCGGTGTATGGTCGGTATATAGTCGGTGTATGGTCGGTGTATGGTCGGTGTATAGTCGGTGTATGGTCGGTATATAGTCGGTGTATGGTCGGTGTATGGTCGGTGTATAGTCGGTGTATGGTCGGTATATAGTCGGTGTATAGTCGGTGTATAGTCGGTGTATGGTTGGTATATAGTCGGTGTATAGTCGGTATATAGTCGGTGTATAGTCGGTGTATAGTCGGTGTATGGTCGGTATATAGTCGGTGTATGGTCGGTGTATAGTCGGTGTATAGTCGGTGTATGGTCGGTATATAGTCGGTGTATGGTCGGTGTATGGTCGGTGTATAGTCGGTGTATGGTCGGTATATAGTCGGTGTATAGTCGGTGTATAGTCGGTGTATGGTTGGTATATAGTCGGTGTATAGTCGGTATATAGTCGGTGTATGGTCGGTATATAGTCGGTGTATGGTCGGTGTATAGTCGGTGTATAGTCGGTGTATAGTCGGTGTATAGTCGGTGTATGGTCGGTATATAGTCGGTGTATAGTCGGTGTATAGTCGGTGTATGGTTGGTATATAGTCGGTGTATAGTCGGTATATAGTCGGTGTATGGTTGGTATATAGTCGGTGTATAGTCGGTGTATGGTCGGTGTATGGTCGGTGTATGGTCGGTGTATAGTCGGTGTATAGTCGGTGTATAGTCGGTGTATAGTCGGTATATAGTCGGTGTATGGTCGGTGTATAGTCGGTATATAGTCGGTATATAGTCGGTGTATGGTCGGTATATAGTCGGTGTATGGTCGGTGTATAGTCGGTGTATAGTCGGTGTATAGTCGGTGTATAGTCGGTGTATAGTCGGTGTATGGTCGGTATATAGTCGGTATATAGTCGGTGTATAGTCGGTGTATAGTCGGTGTATAGTCGGTATATAGTCGGTGTATGGTCGGTGTATAGTCGGTGTATAGTCGGTGTATAGTCGGTGTATAGTCGGTGTATAGTCGGTATATAGTCGGTGTATGGTCGGTATATGGTCGGTGTATGGTCGGTATATAGTCGGTGTATAGTCGGTGTATAGTCGGTGTATAGTCGGTGTATAGTCGGTGTATGGTCGGTGTATAGTCGGTGTATAGTCGGTGTATGGTCGGTGTATAGTCGGTGTATAGTCGGTGTATGGTCGGTGTATAGTCGGTGTATAGTCGGTGTATAGTCGGTGTATGGTCGGTGTATAGTCGGTGTATAGTCGGTGTATGGTCGGTGTATAGTCGGTGTATAGTCGGTGTATGGTCGGTGTATAGTCGGTGTATAGTCGGTGTATAGTCGGTGTATGGTCGGTGTATAGTCGGTGTATAGTCGGTGTATAGTCGGTGTATGGTCGGTGTATAGTCGGTATATAGTCGGTGTATAGTCGGTGTATAGTCGGTGTATAGTCGGTGTATGGTCGGTGTATAGTCGGTGTATAGTCGGTGTATAGTCGGTGTATGGTCGGTGTATAGTCGGTGTATAGTCGGTGTATAGTCGGTGTATGGTCGGTGTATAGTCGGTGTATGGTCGGTGTATGGTCGGTGTATAGTCGGTATATAGTCGGTATATAGTCGGTGTATAGTCGGTATATAGTCGGTATATAGTCGGTGTATAGTCGGTGTATAGTCGGTGTATGGTCGGTATATAGTCGGTGTATAGTCGGTATATAGTCGGTGTATGGTCGGTGTATAGTCGGTGTATGGTCGGTATATAGTCGGTGTATAGTCGGTGTATAGTCGGTGTATAGTCGGTATATAGTCGGTGTATGGTCGGTGTATAGTCGGTGTATAGTCGGTATATAGTCGGTGTATAGTCGGTGTATAGTCGGTGTATAGTCGGTGTATGGTCGGTGTATAGTCGGTGTATGGTCGGTGTATAGTCGGTATATAGTCGGTGTATAGTCGGTGTATGGTCGGTATATAGTCGGTGTATAGTCGGTGTATGGTCGGTATATAGTCGGTGTATAGTCGGTGTATAGTCGGTGTATGGTCGGTGTATGGTCGGTATATAGTCGGTGTATAGTCGGTGTATAGTCGGTGTATGGTCGGTGTATGGTCGGTGTATGGTCGGTGTATGGTCGGTGTATGGTCGGTGTATGGTCGGTGTATAGTCGGTGTATAGTCGGTGTATGGTCGGTATATAGTCGGTATATAGTCGGTGTATAGTCGGTGTATAGTCGGTATATAGTCGGTGTATAGTCGGTGTATGGTCGGTGTATAGTCGGTGTATAGTCGGTATATAGTCGGTGTATAGTCGGTGTATAGTCGGTGTATAGTCGGTGTATAGTCGGTGTATGGTCGGTGTATAGTCGGTGTATAGTCGGTGTATAGTCGGTGTATAGTCGGTGTATAGTCGGTGTATGGTCGGTATATAGTCGGTGTATAGTCGGTGTATAGTCGGTATATAGTCGGTGTATGGTCGGTGTATAGTCGGTGTATAGTCGGTGTATGGTCGGTGTATAGTCGGTGTATAGTCGGTGTATGGTCGGTGTATGGTCGGTGTATGGTCGGTGTATAGTCGGTGTATAGTCGGTGTATGGTCGGTGTATGGTCGGTGTATGGTCGGTGTATAGTCGGTGTATAGTCGGTATATAGTCGGTGTATAGTCGGTATATAGTCGGTGTATAGTCGGTGTATAGTCGGTGTATGGTCGGTATATAGTCAGTGTATAGTCGGTGTATAGTCGGTGTATAGTCGGTGTATAGTCGGTGTATAGTCGGTGTATAGTCGGTGTATAGTCGGTGTATAGTCGGTGTATGGTCGGTGTATAGTCGGTGTATAGTCGGTGTATAGTCGGTGTATAGTCGGTGTATAGTCGGTGTATGGTCGGTATATAGTCGGTGTATAGTCGGTGTATAGTCGGTATATAGTCGGTGTATGGTCGGTGTATAGTCGGTGTATAGTCGGTGTATGGTCGGTGTATAGTCGGTGTATAGTCGGTGTATAGTCGGTGTATGGTCGGTGTATGGTCGGTGTATAGTCGGTGTATAGTCGGTGTATAGACGGTGTATGGTCGGTGTATGGTCGGTGTATAGTCGGTGTATAGTCGGTATATAGTCGGTGTATAGTCGGTATATAGTCAGTGTATAGTCGGTGTATAGTCGGTGTATGGTCGGTGTATAGTCGGTGTATAGTCGGTGTATAGTCGGTGTATGGTCGGTATATAGTCAGTGTATAGTCGGTGTATAGTCGGTGTATAGTCGGTGTATAGTCGGTGTATAGTCGGTGTATGGTCGGTGTATGGTCGGTATATAGTCGGTATATAGTCGGTGTATGGTCGGTATATAGTCGGTGTATGGTCGGTGTATAGTCGGTGTATAGTCGGTGTATGGTCGGTGTATAGTCGGTGTATAGTCGGTGTATAGTCGGTGTATGGTCGGTGTATGGTCGGTGTATAGTCGGTGTATAGTCGGTGTATAGTCGGTGTATGGTCGGTGTATGGTCGGTGTATAGTCCGTATATATCTGTACACTCCCACATCGGGGCTCCTGTAGATGGGATTCAGGGACGACACCACACAGGGGGACACTGGAGACGCAGTGCGGACTGCACACAGATCACAGATGTACGCAGCACAGGAGACATGTGCGGATCACAAGACCAGCCGGACAGAAGGACAGATCCTTGGGCGGGTCGTTCACCTTCTTGAATTGGGGGGGAGGGGGGGTCAGTATTGGGGGGGTCAGTCTGATAGTTTGTATTGATGTGAAGATCAGGGAATGGATTGGGATTGGTGAGATTTCACACACATTCCGAGTGATGAGCGAGGTGTGGACACACCCGGAGGGCACAACAGAAGGAAACAAACAGTCCGAAAATGTGATTCTGTAATTTGATGTTCCGGAGTCTCCTCCTCCAATTACATGAATGCCTATGGGCTCCGCGGGTCAATATAATCACTAGGGGCTCCGCGGGTCTCTATAATCACTATGGGCTCCGCGGGTCGCTATAATCACTATGGGCTCTGCGGGTCTCTATAATCACTAGGGACTCTGAGGGTCTCTATAATCACTAGGGACTCCGCGGGTCTCTATAGTCACTAGGGGCTCCGCGGGTCTCTATAATCACTATGGGCTCCGCGGGTCGCTATAATCACTATGGGCTCTGCGGGTCTCTATAATCACTAGGGACTCTGCGGGTCTCTATAGTCACTATGGGCTCCGCGGGTCTCTATAATCACTATGGGCTCCGCGGGTCTCTATAATCACTAGGGGCTCCACGGGTCTCTATAATCTCTATGGGCTCCGCGGATCTCTATAATCTCTATGGGCTCCGCGGATCACTATAATCACTAGGGGCTCCGCGGGTCTCTATAATCTCTATGGGCTCCGCGGGTCGCTATAATCACTATGGGCTCCGCGGGTCTCTATAATCACTATGGGCTCCGCGGGTCTCTATAATCACTATGGGCTCCGCGGGTCGCTATAATCACTATGGGCTCCGCGGGTCTCTATAATCACTATGGGCTCCATGGGTCTCTATAATCACTATGGGCTCCGCGGGTCTCTATAATCACTATGGGCTCCGCGGGTCTCTGTAATCACTATTGGCTCCGCGGGTCTCTGTAATCACTATGGGCTCCGCGGGTCTCTATGATCACTATGGGCTCCGCGGGTCTCTATGATCCCTATGGGCTCCGCGGGTCTCTATGATCACTATGGGCTCCGCGGGTCTCTATGATCACTATGGGCTCCGCGGGTCTCTATGATCACTATGGGCTCCGCGGGTCTCTATGATCTCTATGGGCTCCGCGGGTCGCTATAATCACTATGGGCTCCGCGGGTCGCTATAATCACTATGGGCTCCGCGGGTCTCTATAGTCACTAGGTGCTCCGCGGGTCGCTATAATCACTATGGGCTCCGCGGGTCATTATAATCACTATGGGCTCCGCGGGTCTCTATAATCACTATGGGCTCCGCGGGTCATTATAATCACTATGGGCTCCGCGGGTCACTATAATCACTATGGGCTCCGCGGGTCACTATAATCACTATGGGCTCCGCGGGTCTCTATAATCACTATGGGCTCCGCGGGTCATTATAATCACTATGGGCTCCGCGGGTCTCTATAATCACTATGGGCTCCGCGGGTCGCTATAACCACTATGGGCTCCGCGGGTCGCTATAATCACTATGGGCTCCGCGGGTCGCTATAATCACTATGGGCTCCGCGGGTCTCTATAATCACTAGGGACTCCGCGGGTCTCTATAATCACTAGGGACTCTGCGGGTCTCTATAATCACTATGGGCTCTGCGGGTCTCTATAATCACTAGGGACTCTGCGGGTCGCTATAGTCACTATGGGCTCCGCGGGTCTCTATAATCACTATGGGCTCCGCGGGTCTCTATAATCACTATGGGCTCCGCGGGTCTCTATGATCACTATGGGCTCCGCGGGTCTCTATGATCACTATGGGCTCCGCGGGTCTCTATGATCACTATGGGCTCCGCGGGTCTCTATGATCACTATGGGCTCCGCGGGTCTCTATGATCACTATGGGCTCCGCGGGTCGCTATAATCACTATGGGCTCCGCGGGTCGCTATAATCACTAGGGGCTCCGCGGGTCTCTATAATCACTATGGGCTCCGCGGGTCTCTATAATCACTATGGGCTCCGCGGGTCTCTATAATCACTATGGGCTCCGCGGGTCTCTATAGTCACTAGGTGCTCCGCGGGTCGCTATAGTCACTATGGGCTCTGCGGGTCTCTATAATCACTATGGGCTCTGCGGGTCTCTATAATCACTATGGGCTCTGCGGGTCTCTATAATCACTAGGGGCTCCGCGGGGCTCTATAATCTCTATGGGCTCCGCGGATCTCTATAATCTCTATGGGCTCCGCGGATCACTATAATCACTAGGGGCTCCGCGGGTCTCTATAATCTCTATGGGCTCCGCGGGTCTCTATAATCTCTATGGGCTCCGCGGGTCTCAATAATCTCTATGGGCTCCGCGGGTCGCTATAATCACTATGTGCTCCGCGGGTCTCTATAATCACTATGTGCTCCGCGGGTCTCTATAATCACTATGGGCTCCGCGGGTCTCTATAATCACTAGGGGCTCCGCGGGTCGCTATAATCACTAGGGGCTCCGCGGGTCTCTATAATCACTATGGGCTCCGCGGGTCTCTATAATCACTATGGGCTCTGCGGGTCTCTATAATCACTATGGGCTCTGCGGGTCTCTATAATCACTATGGGCTCCGCGGGTCTCTATAATCACTATGTAGTCTGTTGGGAATAACAGTGATGATGATGGATTGTAATGCTGCAGATTGTCCATCTTCTAAGGTCTGAGGGAATGGAATGGTATATGGTGACAGGACAGGTGTATGGTGAAAGGACAGGTAGATGGTGACAGGACAGGTAGATGGAGACAGGACAGGTGTATGGTGACAGGACAGGTAGATGGTGACAGGACAGGTAGATGGAGACAGGACAGGTGTATGGTGACAGGACAGGTGTAGGACAGGTATATGGTGACAGGACAGGTAAATGGTGACAGGACAGGTGTAGGACAGGTATATGGTGACAGGACAGGTGTATGGTGACAGGACAGGTATAGGACAGGTAAATGGTGACAGGACAGGTGTAGGACAGGTATATGGTGACAGGACAGGTGTATGGTGACAGGACAGGTGTATGGTGACAGGACAGGTGTAGGACAGGTATATGGTGACAGGACAGGTGTAGGACAGGTATATGGTGACAGGACAGGTGTAGGACAGGTATATGGTGACAGGACAGGTGTAGGACAGGTAAATGGTGACAGGACAGGTGTAGGACAGGTGTATGGTGACAGGACAGGTACAGTTGCAAGAAAAAGTATGTGAACCCCTTGGGATTACGTGGAGTTTTGCATGAATTGGGCATAAAATGTGCTCTGAACGTCATCTAAGTCACAACAATAGAAGAACACAGTCTGCTGAACATAATGCTACACAAACATTAGATGTTGCCATGGTTTAATTGCACATAACATGTAAACATTCACAGTGCAGGGAGGAAAAAGTATGTGAGGCCCTAGCTTAATGACTTCTCCCAGAGCTAATTGGAGCCAGGAGTGAGCCAACCTTGACTCCAATCAGTGTGATGATATTGGATGTGTTGCTGACACCTGTTTTGGGTTGACTGGTTTCAAGAAGCACTGTCTGATGTGAACCATACCTCGCAGAAAAGAGCTCTCAGAAGACCTACCATCAAGAATTGTTGACTTGCATGAAGCTGGAAAGGGTTACAAAAGTATCTCCTTGAGCCTTGATGTTCCTGTGTCCACGGTAAGACAGACTGTCTACAAATGGAGAAAGTTTAGCACTGTTGCTACTCTCCCTAGGCGTGGTCGTCCTGTAAAAATGACTGCAAGAGCACAGCGCAGAATGCTGCATGAGGTAAAGAAGAATCCCAGAGTGTCAGCTAAAGACCTACAGAAATCTCTGGCACATGCTAACATTTTTGTTGACACATCTACAATAAGGAAAAGATTAAACAAGAATGGAGTACATGGGAGGACACCACGGAGGAAGCCATTGCTGGCCAAAAAGAAGATTGCAGCACGTTTGAAGTTTGCAAAAGAGCACCTGGATGTTCCACAGCACTACTGGCAGAATATACTGTGGACAGATGACACCAAGATTGAGTTGTTTGGGAAGAACACACAACACTATGTGTGGAGAAAAAAAGGCCCAGCACACCAACATCAAAACCTCATCCCCACTGTGAAACATGGCGGAGGGAGCATCATGGTTTGGGGCTGCTTTGCTGCCTCAGGGCTGGACGGATTGTTGTCATTGATGGGAAAATGAATTCCAGAGTTTATCAAGACATTTTGCAGGAAAACGTACGACCATCTGTCCGCCAACTGAAGCTCCGCAGAGGATGGGTGAGGCAACAGGACAATGACCCAAAGCATACAAGTCATTCAACAAAACAATGGCTGCAACAGCACAGAATACGCCTTCTGGAGTGGCCCAGTCAGAGTCCTGACCTCAACCCCATTGAAATGCTGTGGCATGACCTTAAGAGAGCGATTCACACCAGACATCCCAAGAATATTGCTACACTGAAACAGTTTTGTGAAGAGGAGTGGTCCAAAATGACTCCAGATCGTTGTGCAGGTCTGATCTGCAACTACAGGAAACGTTTGGTTGAGGTTATTGCTGCCAAAGGAGGGTCAACCAGTTATTAAGTCCAAAGGTTCACATACTTTTTCCTCCCTGCACTGTGAATGTTTACATGTTATGTGCAATGAAACCATGGCAACACCTAATGTTTGTGTAGTATTATGTTCAGCAGACTGTGTTCTTCTATTGTTGTGACTTAGATGACGTTCAGAGCACATTTTATGCCCAATTCATGCAAAACTCCACATAATCCCAAGGGGTTCACATACTTTTTCTTGCAACTGTATATTGCCCCAAGTATTGTCCCCCCCGTATACACACTATATACACACTATATACACACTATATACACACTATATACACACACTATATACACACACTATATACACACTATATATACACTATATACACACTATATATACACTATATACACACTATATACACACTATATACACACTATATACACACACTATATATACACACTATATACACACTATATATACACTATACACACACTATATACACACACTATATATACACTATATACACACTATATACACACTATATACACACTATATACACACTATATATACACTATACACACACTATATACACACACTATATATACACACTATATACACACTATATACACACTATATACACACTATATACACACTATATACACACTATATACACACTATATACACACTATATATACACACACTATATACACACACTATATACACACACTATATACACACACTATATACACACTATATACACACTATATACACACACTATATACACACTATATACACACTATATACACACATTATATACACACACTATATACACACACTATATACACACACTATATACACACTATATACACACTATATACACACACTATATACACACTATATACACACTATATACACACTATATACACACACTATATACACACTATATACACACTATATACACACACTATATACACTATATACACACTATATATACACACTATATACACACTATATACACACTATATACACACACTATATACACACTATATACACACTATATCACACACTATATACACACTATATACACACTATATATACACACTATATACACACTATATACACACTATATACACACACTATATACACACTATATACACACTATATACACACACTATATACACACTATATACACACTTATATACACTATATACACACACTATATACACACACTATATACACACACTATATACACACACTATATACACACTATATACACACTATATACACACACTATATACACACTATATACACACTATATACACACATTATATACACACACTATATACACACACTATATACACACACTATATACACACTATATACACACTATATACACACACTATATACACACTATATACACACTATATACACACACTATATACACACTATATCACACTATATACACACTATATACACACACTATATACACACTATATACACACTATATACACACACTATATACACACTATATATACACACTATATACACACTATATACACACTATATACACACACTATATACACACTATATACACACTATATACACACACTATATACACACTATATACACACTATATATACACACTATATACACACTATATACACACTATATACACACACTATATACACACTATATACACACTATATATACACACTATATACACACTATATACACACTATATATACACACTATATACACACTATATACACACTATATATACACACTATATACACACTATATATACACTATATACACACTATATATACACACTATATACACACTATATACACACTATATACACACTATATAACACACTATATACACACTATATACACACTATATATACACACTATATACACACTATATACACACTATATACACACACTATATACACACACTATATACACACTATATACACACTATATACACACTATATACACACTATATATACACACTATATACACACTATATATACACTATATACACACACTATATACACACTATATACACACTATATACACACACTATATACACACTATATACACACACTATATACACACTATATACACACTATATACACACTATATACACACACTATATACACACTATATACACACACTATATACACACTATATACACACTATATACACACTATATATACACACTATATACACACTATATACACACTATATACACACTATATACACACTATATACACACACTATATACACACTATATACACACACTATATACACACACTATATACACACTATATACACACACTATATACACACACTATATACACACTATATACACACTATATATACACACTATATACACACTATATATACACACTATATACACACTATATACACACTATATATACACACTATATACACACTATATACACACTATATATACACACTATATACACACTATATACACACTATATACACACACTATATACACACACTATATACACACTATATACACACTATATATACACTATATACACACACTATATACACACTATATATACACACTATATACACACTATATACACACTATATACACACTATATATACACACTATATACACACTATATACACACTATATACACACACTATATACACACTATATACACACTATATACACACTATATACACACACTATATACACACTATATACACACTATATACACACTATATATACACACTATATACACACTATATACACACTATATACACACTATATACACACACTATATACACACACTATATACACACTATATACACACACTATATACACACACTATATACACACTATATACACACTATACAGTTGTGTCCAAAATTATTCAACCCCCAATGCTGTAAAGGGGTTTAGGGACTATAGTGTACATTTGGAATTGTATTCAGAATCAAATCCTACAAGGACGTTGTAACTACCCAAATGCAACTAAAATGACATCAATTGTTTATGTAATACAGTAGTAAATGGTTCTTATGTGGTTTCTTCATTGCCACAATTATTCAACCCCTTAAAGACTACCACTCTGAAGAACAGAGGTTCATACAGGTGCTTTCCATCAGGTATTGAAAACACCTGTGGATGTCACCGAGCAGCAATCAAGCATAATAAGCACCAATTAGGCAGCTTTAAAATGACTGTGATACTCAGCTCCTTCTAGACATTTACTGGTGTGGTTACAAACATGGTGAAGGCAAGAGAATGGTCCAGGAAGACAAGAGAAGAGGTGATTTCTCTTCACAGGAAGGGCAATGGCTATAAGAAGATTGCAAAGATGTTAAACATACCAAGAGACACCTTAGGAAGCATCATTCGCAAATTCAAGGCAAAGGGCACTGTTGAAACGCTACCTGGTCGTGGCAGAAAGAAGATGCTGACTTCGACTGCTGTGCGCTACCTGAAGCGTAGAGTGGAGAGAAGTCCCCGTGTGACTGCTGAGGAACTGAGAAAAGATTTGTCAGATGTGGGTACAGAAGTTTCAGCCCAGACAATAAGACGCACACTGCGTAATGAAGGCCTCCGTGCCAGAACTCCCAGGCGTACCCCCTTGCTGTCTCCAAAGAATAAGAAGAGTCGACTGCAGTATGCCAAAAGCCATGTGGACAAACCACAAAAGTTGTGGGATAGTGTTCTGTGGACTGATGAAACAAAATTAGAACTGTTTGGGCCCATGGATCAACGCTATGTTTGGAGGAGGAAGAACAAGGCCTATGATGAAAAGAACACCTTGCCTACTGTGAAGCATGGTGGAGGGTCAATCATGCTTTGGGGCTGTTTTGCTTCTGCAGGTACAGGGAAGCTTCAGCGTGTGCAAGGTACCATGAATTCTCTTCAGTACCAGGAGATATTGGATGGAAACGTGATGCAGTCCGTCACACACCTGAGGCTTGGGAGACGTTGGACCTTTCAACAGGACAATGATCCCAAGCATACCTCCAAGTCCACTAGAGCATGGTTGCAGAGGAAAGGCTGGAACATTTTGGAGTGGCCATCGCAGTCACCAGACTTAAATCCGATTGAGAACCTCTGGTGGGACTTAAAGAAAGCAGTTGCAGTGCGCAAGCCTAAGAATGTGACTGAACTGGAGGCCTTTGCCCATGAAGAATGGGCGAAGATACCCGTAGATCGCTGCAAGACACTTGTGTCAAGCTATGCTTCACGTTTAAAAGCTGTTATAACTGTAAAAGGATGCTGTACTAAGTACTAAGATTGAATGTCACTTGGGGGTTGAATAAAACTGATAATGCTGTGAGCACAGAAAAGACATTTGTGGTTATTTCATTATAACTGTTATGTTATATTTGTCTGACCTACAAGTGCCTCTTTAATGTAAATGTAAGCAAGATGACTGAATGATCAAAAGCAATGTCAAACTGGCCAAAACACTCAATTTCAGTGGGGGTTGAATAATTTTGGACACAACTGTATACACACTATATATATATATATATACACACTATATACACATTATAGGATGATTGCTCTCAGGGCCCAATAAACCTTCCAGGCACCATATGGGAGGCGGGGCCACCACCTACCTGAGTACACAACTCATAAACCTCCCGGGAAGTGGATTGTAGATTGTTAAAGATTCCTCTAGATTGGCCCCACACCAAAATCCCGGGAATTGCCCTTCCCTCGGCTCCATGGGGGTCATTGGGGGTAAGGTAAGTATGTCTCCTTCCTTACATGGGGGTCATCGGGGGGTAAGGTAAGTATGTCTTCCTCCTTACATGGGGGTCATCGGGGGTAAGGTAAGTATGTCTTCCTCCTTACATGGGGGTCATCGGGGGTAAGGTAAGTATGTCTCCTTCCTTACATGGGGGTCATCGGGGGTAAGGTAAGTATGTCTCCTTCCTTACATGGGGGTCATCGGGGGTAAGGTAAGTATGTCTTCCTCCTTACATGGGGGTTATCGGGGGGGTAAGGTAAGTATGTCTTCCTCCTTACATGGGGGTCATCGGGGGTAAGGTAAGTATGTCTTCCTCCTTACATGGGGGTCATCGGGGGTAAGGTAAGTATGTCTCCTTCCTTACATGGGGGTCATCGGGGGTAAGGTAAGTATGTCTTCCTCCTTACATGGGGGTCATCGGGGGTAAGGTAAGTATGTCTCCTTCCTTACATGGGGGTCATCGGGGGTAAGGTAAGTATGTCTTCCTCCTTACATGGGGGTCATCGGGGGTAAGGTAAGTATGTCTCCTTCCTTACATGGGGGTCATCGGGGGTAAGGTAAGTATGTCTCCTTCCTTACATGGGGGTCATCGGGGGTAAGGTAAGTATGTCTTCCTCCTTACATGGGGGTCATCGGGGGTAAGGTAAGTATGTCTTCCTCCTTACATGGGGGTTATCGGGGGGGTAAGGTAAGTATGTCTTCCTCCTTACATGGGGGTCATCGGGGGTAAGGTAAGTATGTCTTCCTCCTTACATGGGGGTCATCGGGGGTAAGGTAAGTATGTCTCCTTCCTTACATGGGGGTCATCGGGGGTAAGGTAAGTATGTCTTCCTCCTTACATGGGGGTCATCGGGGGTAAGGTAAGTATGTCTCCTTCCTTACATGGGGGTCATCGGGGGTAAGGTAAGTATGTCTCCTTCCTTACATGGGGGTCATCGGGGGTAAGGTAAGTATGTCTTCCTCCTTACATGGGGGTCATCGGGGGTAAGGTAAGTATGTCTCCTTCCTTACATGGGGGTCATCGGGGGTAAGGTAAGTATGTCTCCTTCCTTACATGGGGGTTATCGGGGGTAAGGTAAGTATGTCTCCTTCCTTACATGGGGGTCATCGGGGGGTAAGGTAAGTATGTCCCCTTCCCTACATGGGGGTCATCGGGGGTAAGGTAAGTATGTCTTCCTCCTTACATGGGGGTTATCGGGGGTAAGGTAAGTACGTCTCCTTCCCTACATGGGGGTCATCGGGGGTAAGGTAAGTATGTCTTCCTCCATACATGGGGGTCATCGGGGGTAAGGTAAGTATGTCTTCCTCCTTACATGGGGGTCATCGGGGGTAAGGTAAGTATATCTCCTTCCTTACAGGGGGGTCATCGGGGGTAAGGTAAGTACCTCTCCTTCCTTACATGGGGGTCATCGGGGGGTAAGGTAAGTACGTCTCCTTCCTTACATGGGGGTCATCGGGGGTAAGGTAAGTATGTCTCCTTCCTTACATGGGGGTTATCGGGGGTAAGGTAAGTACGTCTCCTTCCTTACATGGAGGATGGTGGAAGGTTTGTTGTAAACCATCTAATCCAAGCTTCCATCCATGACCCCCATGTTGATCCTTGGGGGGGGGGCTCACAGGGGAGGGAGGGGTGACTTTGCTATTGGCACCAAGATGGTAGAGAAGGAATGGACATCTTTGGTGTCAGGACATAACATGGTCCTTGCCGTCACCTACCTGTTATTTGTGACCACAAGGGCGGGGCCACCACCCATCCTACAGAGAGACAACAGATATACATTGAAGAGTCAATATTGGCTGATGACTCGTCTCTCAGGAGCGCTCCTCACATCCTATGTGCCAGCATTTGGACCTTGGACCCGGTACTCCGGAGCTCAGTCCCCCGAGGAGTCAGTATAACGCCAGGAATGCAGGATCTAGAGGTTTATACGTAAATGAGAGAGTTCAAACAAGGCTGATGTTCAGGAAAGAGGACGCAGAGGGACAGATCCAGATCCCGAGGGACAGATCCCGATCCCGAGGGACAGATCCAGATCCCGAGGGACAGATCCAGATCCCGATCCCGAGGGACAGATCCAGATCCCGATCCCGAGGGACAGATCCAGATCCCGAGGGACAGATCCTGATCCCGAGGGACAAATCCAGATCCCGAGGGACAGATCCAGATCCAGATCCCGAGGGACAGATCCCGATCCCGAGGGACAGATCCAGATCCCGAGGGACAGATCCAGATCCCGAGGGACAGATCCCGATCCCGAGGGACAGATCCCGATCCCGAGGGACAGATCCAGATCCCGATCCCGAGGGACAGATCCAGATCCCGATCCCGAGGGACAGACAGCAAGGCTAGGTTACCTAGAATACAACAATAGGCTGGGATCCCAATTGCATCCATTAGTCTGGATCTCACAGTGATGGATGGACACCAGTGGACTCCTATTCCTTGTGGACCCCTGTGGTATGGTGTTCATCAGAGTTCCAAGCATTGACCATCCCCACCATAGAGTCTCGGCTCCACCATAGAGTCTCAGCTCCCCCATATAGAGTCTCAGCTCCCCCATAGAGTCTCAGCTCCACCATAGAGTCTCAGCTCCACCATAGAGTCTCAGCTTCCCCATAGAGTCTCGGCTTCCCCATAGAGTCTCGGCTCCCCATAGAGTCTCGGCTCCCCCATAGAGTCTCGGCTTCCCCATAGAGTCTCGGCTCCCCCATAGAGTCTCGGCTCCCCCATAGAGTCTCGGCTCCACCATAGAGTCTCGGCTCCCCATAGAGTCTCGGCTCCACCATAGAGTCTCAGCTCCACCATAGAGTCTCGGCTTCCCCATAGAGTCTCGGCTCCCCATAGAGTCTCAGCTCCACCATAGAATCTCGGCTTCCCCATAGAATCTCGGCTCCCCCATAGAATCTCGACTCCCCCATAGAGTCTCGGCTCCCCCATAGAGTCTCGGCTCCACCATAGAGTCTCAGCTCCCCCATAGAGTCTCGGCTCCCCCATAGAGTCTCGGCTCCACCATAGAGTCTCGGCTCCCTCATAGAGTCTCAGCTCCACCATAGAGTCTCAGCTTCCCCATAGAGTCTCGGCTCCTCCATAGAGTCTCGGCTCCACCATAGAGTCTCGGCTCCACCATAGAGTCTCGGCTCTTGTGTTGTATCATAAATATTCTGTATCATTAGATGGAGAAGTACAGTGAGATCCAGTTCAAGCACCCGAGGAAGGAGTTTGGTGGAGCTGTGGACGGGTTGGTCTTCCTTTTTCTCCAGGAGATAATACAAACACGCGTGACGCAATCGTTTTGGGTGGATTGACCATGGAAGACCTGTTATGATGTGTCCTCCATGCAGAGATATATTTCAGGGATATGTTGTACTTGTATGGACATATCTGATAGGCTTTACTGTAGAATGTCCTGGGATCGCAGGATTCGGGGACATTGGAGAGATGGAGGTTTTACATCCGGGAAGTCTATAGGAAGATGTGGACTGGTACCCCAATATATGTAGCAACATTCTATTTTCGAGGTTTTGGGGAGTAAGGAATTTGGGGGACATAGAAGAATCCAGAACCTGGAGTGGCAGGATCATCATTCTTCTGTTTAACTTTCAGTTCCAGCAGAAATGTTTTATTTGTGTATCGAGTGTGGGGGTTAGACCCTTGGTTGGGTGTGGGGGTTAGACCCTTGGTTGGGTGTGGGGGTTAGACCCTTGGTTGGGTGTGGGGGTTAGACCCTTGGTTGGGTGTTTATTGACTCCCCATGGCTCGTGTTCATTAACTCTGGTTGGGTGTTCATTGACTCCCCATGGCTCGTGTTCATTAACTCTGGTTGGGTGTTCATTGACTCCCCATGGCTCGTGTTCATTGACTCTGGTTGGGTGTTCATTGGCTCCCCATGGCTCGTGTTCATTGACTCTGGTTGGGTGTTCATTGGCTCCCCATGGCTCATGTTCATTCTAATATCTCAAGATGAATGAAATGGAATTTGGAGATTTGGAGGCGGCTGAGAGCGTTAGAAGGTGTTCTATGTTCATGTTTGCAGATCGGCGACAGTTTATGGTGCAACTGATATGTGAAAGACGCCATTTAATGGAACTATTTTTCATATTGTTCTGTATATGGTCCACCCAAGATCAGTAAAATTGGCTGTTTTACGGCAGTGGCAGCATTATGCCGGTCATACACAGAACAACACGATGGCTTCCACCATGAAATACCACCAGATATCAGGTGTCACCCTAGGCTCACATCTGTGCTGGGGGTGCCGCTGCGGATCCACACGCAAATCTGTGCATCCGCACCACCCGCACAGAGAAATGCGGACCCATTAGTTCTAATGACACGCCGCCTGCACTGGAAAACACAACCGTACTGGGGACCTCGGCTGAATTTTCCTAAGAAGTGCCGGAACTTCTTCTCTGCGTGTCACGGGCATGGAAGTCCATTCAAATGAGTGGTCTCTCGTGTCCGTGCAAAATGTGGCCCGCAGGAACGCAGATATGTGAACCGGGGGTTACTACCAAAGATCAATTGTCATTGAAGATCTGTCCTGACAAAACAATCCAATGATATCACAACAGCCTGATTTGTTTAAATGTGTCAAATGAACATTTTCAAGTGAAATAATTTGTAAAGCAATCAGATTTGTCATCAATTGTTCATTGTCACATGTATGGGCAGCACTCGTCTAAGGTTACCTGGCTCTTACTACTGAGAGAATTGATAGTTCTCCAATTACCGGTGTGTTGAAAATGAGATGATTGCCGAGTGATTTATTGTGCCAACCGAGATAGAAATCACCTGGATAATCCTCGACTGAAGCAAGCCATAGATGAAGCAATTTGCTTTCCTTCCACCACCCTCTGGTGGCATTATTGTCTTCTGCTGGTGGGGAGGCTTCCCTGTAGACCAGGGGTCTCCAAACTACGGCCCTCCAGTTGTTGAGGAACTGCAAGTCCCATCATGTGGCCTTGCAAGACTCTGAGAGCCACAGGCAAGACTCCCAGAGGCAGAGGCATGATGGGATTTGTAGTACTTCAACAGCTGGAGGGCCTTAGTTTGGAGACCCCTGCTGTAGACAGAACACCATGATCACTGCTAGCAGCTATAACCACCAGCAGTGATCACATGAAAAAAATCCAACAGGTTGGTTGTGCTGAAGTGGATCGATGGATCGACTTCAGTATAACCAGCCTGCCCATAGATGGATCAAATCTCGGCCGGTCCCTCCTTTTCATCCATCTATTGTCGGCTTTAAGCTGGGCGTAGATGGGTAGAATTGTAAACAAAGGATAAGAATGTTCGAAGTTCCTTTTGCAATCATTAGGGGGGTGAAGTTGGTGTTTTTTTTCATCCGCAGTGAAAGAAAATTTGAAGGAGCATGATGGAAAATTTTCTCAAACAAATTTCTAACAGTTGTACAGGACACCGGGAATTTGCCCTGGATGGCAGATACATTTCCCCGATATCTGGGGTGTGGTGTAAGGGGGACAATTGCAGAGACATTGCAGTACTCTCTAGATGGTTACCTTGGTAGTAGGGTCCTGACTGCCAGGATTTTGGTCCCAAACGGGTTAAGTCCCAGGTGAGGGAGGCTTTAATGGCAGCAGAGGGAAATTATCAGGTGTGTCAGGGAAGTGAATGGGAGAGACACTCACAAGTAGGAGCTCTGAGATAAACTGAGACACGGGGTGCTGATCCCCTCAACGTGGCCTGCCTCCTATGGAGGAGCCTAACCCCTGTATGGGGCCGAAGATGAATGGTGAGCTTGTGATCTAGCTTCTGATACCAGGCTTTGGACTGTTTATAGACTTTGGCTGAAGTAAGCTGGCTGGAGGTCATTCCAGAGCTACCCCATATCACATTTGGTGGAGGATGCGGGCAGAGTGTAGCCGCAAAAAGCCATTTGGAAGCAGAAGTAACATTTAAAGGGCCAGTACCAGGATCCACGTTTGCATGTCCCAGGTCAGGGCGGCACAAGCTCTGAAAACCTCAGAAGGTGACATGGAGGAGGTTATAAAAGCCCTGGCTCCGAGCACAATAGCCCAGCTGCAGACCACTGCAGAGGCCAACCATTGCCATGAGGAGGCAATGGCCCAGCAACAAGAAACTACCCGCTTGCTGGTCACCCAGTTCACACTCCAGCAAGAAACCACTCAAGCGCAGGTGGTTGCTTTACAGGAAGCAGTGCTGCGTCTCTCACAGGGTTTGGAACAGTTGTTGCCCCTAGCAACCAGGTCACTGTGAGGGCCAGCCATTACCTGCAAAAGTGGACACCAAGTGATGAAGTGGAGGCATTTATGGCTACTTTTGAGTGAACAGCAGAAAAAGAGGGGTGGCCCCCAGACCAGTGGGCTGGTATTGTTGCTCCTTTCCTCACAGGGGATCCCCAGAAGGCCCATTTCAATCTGTCATCTGCTGATGCCAAGGACTACAAATGGCTGAAGGCAGAAATCCTGGCCCGCCTTGGAGTGACAACTGCTATGTGAGCCCAAAGGGTACACTGCTGGAGGTACTGCCCAGACTGTCCACCAAGGGCTCAGATGCATGACCTGTGTCAGCTGGTCAAGTAATGGCTGCAGCCCGAGGTGTTGACTGGTCCCCAGATGGTGGAGTGGGTCGAGTTAGACCAGTACCTGAGATTGCTGCCAAAAGACCTTCAGCGTTGGGTGAGTCATGGGGACCCCAAGACAGTGCCATGTGGCACAATTGTCCAGGAGGTTAGGAGAGAAGTGGTCAACCAGTTACTGGTTCCCCAGCCTTTTCCATGCACGGTACTTGACCTAGCTCACAATGACACATTAGGGGTCACCTGGGGGCTGACAAGACCAAGGCGTGAATAACAGGCCGGTTCTACTGGCCAGGGGTGACAGCAGAGTTGAGACGTTATTGCAGTTCATGTCCCACCTGCCAGCTGACTGCACCAATGTCCCACTTGAGGAACCTGTTGGTGCCGTTGCCCGTTATCGAGGTACCATTTGATCGTATTGTGATGGATTTAGTGGGTCCTTTGGTGAAATCAGCTTGGGGCCACCAATACATCCTCGTGGTACTCTATTATGCCACCAGGTATCCAGAGGCTGTTTCCCTAAGGAAGACTACTTCACAAGCATTTGCCAGGGAATTGCTTAATATGTTCTCAAGGACAGGATTCCCAAAGGAAATCTTGACAGACCAGGGCACCCCACATATGTCTCGGGTGACGGCAGATCTGTGCAAGTTGTTCCAAATCAAACAGCTGCGCACATCTGTCTATCATCCACAGACAGATGGACTGGTAGAGCGGTTCAATAAAACTCTCAAGTCAATGCTTAAAAGGGTTGGTAAAGACTGGGACTGTCTACTCCCAGTATTGATGTTTGCCATTAGGGAAGTGCCTCAGGCATCCACAG
>NW_028320691.1:0-56268 GCF_062004578.1 Staurois parvus
CCTTTCATGTGTCCCACTACAGGGAGGGAGGGGGGCAACTTCCTCCTCAGATCACCTAGGACAGGGGGAGGCAACCTGCGGCTCTCTAGCTGTTGTGGAACTACATTTCCATGAGGCATTGCAAAGATTACTAAACACAGTTACAGCTATGACTTGCAGAGGCTTGATGGAACTTGTAGTCCTGCGGCTCTCAGATTGCCTAGCCCTGACCTAGGCGATCGCAGCGGAGTGGGGGTGGGTACCTGTCAAATTCGGGAACCGCTCCCCCTCCCCCGCTCCCCAAAGGTGCCAATTCTTAACCCCTTCAAGTCCAGACACTTCCCCCCATTCAAGTCCAGACACTTCCCCCCCCCCCCCCCCCCCCCCCTTCCAGTCCGGACAC
The DNA here is from genome assembly GCF_062004578.1 of Staurois parvus. NCBI lineage: Eukaryota > Metazoa > Chordata > Amphibia > Anura > Ranidae > Staurois > Staurois parvus. The sequence goes on from NW_028320691.1 coordinate 383, forward strand.
CTCCCCCCCCCCCCCTTCCAATCCAGGCCAATTTTCAGCTTTCAGCGCTATCACACTTTGAATGACAATTGCGCGGTCATGCAACACTGTACCCAGATGAATGTTTTAGCATTTTATTGAGACAGATAAAACTTTATTTTGGTGGTATTTATTCCCCGCTGGGATTTTTATTTTTTTGCTATATAAATGAAAAAGTCCAAATATTTTGAAAAAAAAGTGTTTTTCTTATAAAATTTTGCAAATAATCTTTCTTCATAAATCTCGGCCAAAATTTATTCGGCTTTCTTTTTAAGAAAAAAAATAAAATAACCCAAATTAGTATATAACCAAGAATTCTAATTTTTTCAAAAACATTTTTAATTTTATTTTTTATATATATATATTTTTTTACATACTGTCACCCTAGCAGTGCGGTGTTACCATGGTGACACTGTACTAGTGGGAGGCGATTATTTTTATTTTTTAACACTGATTGCTTTTACACCCATAAAGGCTGTAAGAAGAATCATTTATCCTCTCTGGCTGCATTCCTGCAGCCATTGATAAATACTGTGTGAGCTGTGATTGGTCACAGCTTGATCATGGTACAAGACTGTTGTGAGTGGCCCCTGTACCATGTGATCTCTGTGATCATTCACAGATTTCACACATAGTAAGCAATGATGTCAGAAGTGACATCTTACTACTGTTCATGTGATCACTGATTGGCCAATCAGTGATCACATGATCGGGACCTCGCACAGAGGTCCTGTACAGCGATTGGTGTTCCACTGTTTCCTCCGGACACAGCGGGCACTGGATCGCGGCGCCGCACGCTCCTAGTGAGCACACACAGGCAGGAAAATGCGGGAGGATGTTTATAAACGGCCACCGGCTCCTGCACTGCTCTGTTTTTGTACATGGGCCGGACGGGAAGTGGTTAATGGGGAGCGGTGGACAAAGCATTAAAGCGGTACTTCCCCTTTTGGGTGGAGCTCCACTTTAACTGCCTGGACCCGGCACCAGCACACCGCAGCCACGTACACCGCACAGGATTGCGGGGAGCTTGCAGTGCGGCGGGGCGTATAATTCCTGCCGTGGCCACAAAGCGCACATGTGCACCGTATGCTTCTGCCGCTAAAGGGGAAGCTGTAAAAAAGGTGAGATTTTACCGCCCCTCAACTGCTAGTGTGAACGAGCCCTTAAATACACATTCTGTCCCAGTCTGTATTCAGAACTCATAAATTCCCTTCTGCTCTCGGCCTCCTCCAAACATTACATTTTTTTTTCTGTGATCCGACCTGTCAGCAGGCGGCTCCGTTCATTCTCCGCGGTCCCCGTTTCCTTGCACAGCTCTCATTTGTTTTTTTTTATTCTAACAAATGATTGTTTTTGCATCTTTTCTTGTTCCAGGTATATGAGCCGACCGGTGATGAGCGGTCCCGGCCTGTATGATCCCACCACCATAATGAACGCCGATATCCTGGCCTACTGTCAGAAGGAAGGATGGTGTAAACTAGCTTTCTACCTGCTCTCCTTTTTCTACTACCTTTACGGGTAAGTCGCGTTGTACACGCCGCGTCCTCGTCAGCTCGCAGTCATTGGTCACGTGTGCGTCGGCTGGTTGGAAGTCACGTGATTCTGACGTTATACAGGAAGTGATCATTAAAGTCTTGACTCCACAGTCAGCGCGGGTTCACACCGATGCGGTGCGGAAATCGCAGCGTTTTCTGTGGGAATTCTGCACCGCATCAGAATCGCCCCCCCGTTCATGCGAACCGCTGCGGGTGTGTATGTTAACGACACCCCGAAAGTGGTCTGCAAAACGCGGCGTGATGTGCAGAATCGGATCACAGAGGTGTGAATACCGGCAGCACAGTGGCTAAATGGTTAGCACTTCCGCCTGGCAGTACTCGGGTCATGGGTTCAAATCCCAACCACGGCACCACTTGCCTGGAGTTTGCATGTTCTCCCTGTGTCTGCATGGGTTTCCTCCGGGTACTCTGGTTTCCTCCCACACGCCAAAGACATGCTGGGAGGTGAATTGGCTCCTGTCTAAATTGTCCCTAGTATGTGTATGTATGAATGTGAGTTAGGGACCTTAGATTGTACGCTCCTCGGGGGCGGGGACTGATGGGAATGTATAATATATATGTAAAGCGCGGAGTACATTGACAGCGATATATAAGTACCTGAAATAAATATTAGTGCGGACCCAAAAAAGGGGTCCTGCAAGTTATTGATGCTCTTGCACACAAATCACATGTGATTTGCGCAGGAATGCTGTGCGGTTTCTGTTCGAATCACGTGTGATGTACCGAACCTCATGTATGTGAACCCAGGATTAACGATAAGCCCGTGTTCACACTGCTGCGGTGAGGAATTCTCAGCGTTTTCTGTGCGAATTCCGCACCGCATCAGAATCGCACCTCATTCATGCGAACCGCTGCGGGTGTGTATGTTAACACCCCCGAAAGTGGTCCGCAAAACGCGGTGCGATGTGCAGAATCGGATCACAGAGGTGTGAATACCCGTACGATCCAATTCTAATGCTGACCCAAAAAAAGGGTCCCGCGTGTTTGCGGTGCGATTAGAGCCATACATAATGTACGCCGCCGATCGCACCGCACACAAATCACGTGATCTGCAGGGAATGCGGTTCCTGTGCGAATCACATGCGATATACCGCACCGCAGATATGTGATCCGGGGCTGAATTTCTATTTAACCGCTTGCTGACCGCAGATAGCTGAATGGCGGCTTCACTGCTGCCGGCAAGTTCTGGGTGGGCGTCATGACGTCCTCTCAGAATGCGCTCTCCTGCGCGCCCCCGCCAATCTCCGTGATCGCGGTGTCCTACAGATACAGCTGATCACGTGGTGTGGTAGAAGGCCAATCACAGTGGGAAATGCAGTTGCCAGTTATCAGCTGCACCTTCCTCACACTGTCACAGCGTGAGGACAGTATTGCCGAGATCCAGCAATTGTCCGAGTAGGGATTGGCACTGATCATCAGGGCACTGGTGATCGGTGCCACCCACCTGTGCCCAGCAGTGCCATGCATCAGTGCCACCCACCTGTGCCCAGCAGTGCCATCCATCAGTGCCACCCACCTGTGCCCAGCAGTGCCATCCATCAGTGCTGCCCACCTGTGCCCAGCAGTGCCATCCATCAGTGCTGCCCACCTGTGCCCAGCAGTGCCATCCATCAGTGCCACCCACCTGTGCCCAGCAGTGCCATCCATCAGTGCTGCCCACCTGTGCCCAGCAGTGCCATCCATCAGTGCTGCCCACCTGTGCCCAGCAGTGCCATGCATCAGTGCCACCCACCTGTGCCCAGCAGTGCCATCCATCAGTGCCACCCACCTGTGCCCAGCAGTGCCATCCATCAGTGCTGCCCACCTGTGCCCAGCAGTGCCATCCAGCAGTGCCGCCCACCTGAGCCTAGCAGTGCCGCCCATCAGTATCTTCTCATCAGTGCCCTTCAGTGCTGCCTATCAGTACTGCCCAGCAGTGCCATCCATCAGTGCCACCTGTCAGTGCCCAGCAGTGCCGCCCGTCAGTGCCCATCATCAGTGCCTCCTCAGTGCTGCCTATCAGTGGAACCTCAGCAACGCACATCAGTGAAGGAGAACAATTACCTGTTTGCAAAATTTTATAATTGAAACAAAGAAACACTTTCTTTTTTTTCAAATTTTTTGTTCTTTTTTTGTTTATAGCGCAAACAATAAAACCTCCAGCAGCGAGTAAACACCACCAAAAGAAAGCTCTATTTGTGTGGAAAAAAATGATAAAAATGTCATATGGGTACAGTGTTGCATGACCGCACAATTGTCATTTAAAGTGCGACAGTGCTGAAAGCTGAAAATTGGCCTGGGCAGGAAGGGGCTATAAGTGTCCGGTAGGCAGGAAGGGGGTAGAAGTGCCCTGTAGGCAGGAAGGGGTAGAAGTGCCCTGTAGGCAGGAAGGGGTAGAAGTGCCTGTAGGCAGGAAGGGGGTAGAAGTGCCTGTAGGCAGGAAGGGGGTAGAAGTGCCCTGTAGGCAGGAAGGGGGTAGAGGTGCCCTGTAGGCAGGAAGGGGGTAGAAGTGCCCTGTAGGCAGGAAGGGGGTAGAAGTGCCCGGTAGGCAGGAAGGGGGTAGAAGTGCCCGGTAGGCAGGAAGGGGGTAGAAGTGTCCTGTAGGCAGGAAGGGGGTAGAAGTGTCCGGTAGGCAGGAAGGGGGTAGAAGTGCCCGGTAGGCAGGAAGGGGGTAGAAGTGTCCTGTAGGCAGGAAGGGGGTAGAAGTGCCCGGTAGGCAGGAAGGGGGTAGAAGTGCCCGGTAGGCAGGAAGGGGGTAGAAGTGCCCGGTAGGCAGGAAGGGGGTAGAAGTGCCCGGTAGGCAGGAAGGGGGTAGAAGTGCCCTGTAGGCAGGAAGGGGGTAGAAGTGCCCTGTAGGCAGGAAGGGGGTAGAAGTGCCCTGTAGGCAGGAAGGGGGTAGAAGTGCCCTGTAGGCAGGAAGGGGGTAGAAGTGCCCTGTAGGCAGGAAGGGGGTAGAAGTGCCCTGTAGGCAGGAAGGGGGTAGAAGAGCCCGGGAGGCAGGAAGGGGTAAAGGCCCGGTAGGCAGGAAGGGGGTAAAAGCGCCCGGTAGGCAGGAAGGGGGTAGAAGCGCCCGGTAGGCAGGAAGGGGGTAGAAGCGCCCGGTAGGCAGGAAGGGGGTAGAAGCGCCCGGTAGGCAGGAAGGGGGTAGAAGCGCCCGGTAGGCAGGAAGGGGGTAGAAGCGCCCGGTAGGCAGGAAGGGGGTAGAAGCGCCCGGTAGGCAGGAAGGGGGTAGAAGCGCCCGGGAGGCAGGAAGGGGGTAGAAGCGCCCGGGAGGCAGGAAGGGGGTAGAAGCGCCCGGTAGGCAGGAAGGGGGTAGAAGCGCCCGGGAGGCAGGAAGGGGGTAGAAGCGCCCGGGAGGCAGGAAGGGGGTAGAAGCGCCCGGGAGGCAGGAAGGGGGTAGAAGCGCCCGGGAGGCAGGAAGGGGGTAGAAGCGCCCTGTAGGGAGGAAGGGGGTAGAAGCGCCCGGTAGGCAGGAAGGGGGTAGAAGCGCCCTGTAGGCAGGAAGGGGGTAGAAGCGCCTGTAGGCAGGAAGGGGGTAGAAGCGCCCGGTAGGCAGGAAGGGGGTAGAAGCGCCCGGTAGGCAGGAAGGGGGTAGAAGCGCCCGGTAGGCAGGAAGGGGGTAGAAGCGCCCGGGAGGCAGGAAGGGGGTAGAAGCGCCCTGTAGGGAGGAAGGGGGTAGAAGCGCCCGGGAGGCGAGGGGTTAAGTAGTATGTTTTGGCCAAGCTGACCCAGATGATCTATTTACTGCGCTAATAGTTGCGATCGCTGAGCGCGTGAAACATCGCAAAGTGACGGCAGAAAAAGACCAAGTGGTCCATCCACGTCCGCCCATTTTTATTTTTTTGTTTGTGTTTTAACCCCTTCCCCTCCAGAGAATTTACCCCCCTTCCTGACCAGACCATTTTTTACGATACGGCGATGTTACTTTAACCCCTTTGCGCCTGCGCCTCCCGGCCCTTTAAGGGGTTTCAGATGCTGGGAGGCAGGCCGCGGTTTTAGGGTCATGTGACCACCACGATTCGCTGTCACGGCAGTCACATGATCGGAAAAGGTCCTAATCATAAGGGGAGATCGGGGACCTTTCCGCTAAACAACGACATATGTGCTGGGAGGGTGCAGGGCATGCGCTTTCAGCACATGTGTATTTTCAAATGGTACGCAAATATGCGGCCGCTTGGCGTCAAGGCCCAGACTCCGGGAGGCCGCATATTTGCGTGTGCTCGGCGTCAAGGGGTTAACTTACAATTGTGCGGTCATGCAATGCGGCACCCAAATGAAATTTACTTTTTTTTCCCCACAAATAGAGCTTACTTTTCGGTGGTATGCGATCACCTCTGCGCTTTAATTTTTTGCGCTATAAACAAAAAAAGAACGACAATTTTGGAAAAAAAAACAATATTTTTCACTTTTTGCTATTAAACATGCAATATAAAAATTTAAAAGATTTCAGCCAAAATGTATCCCGCTCCGTGTCTTTGCTAATAAAAATCCCAATACGTGCAAATGAATTGGTTTACGTGAAAGTTATAGCGTCTACAAATGGCGGGATAGATACAGGGATTTTTTTTGTTTTGTTTTTACTAGTAATGGCGGCGATCAGCGACTTATAGCGGGACTGCGGCGGGCATTCTGACACTGGGCGGGGGGGAACTGACTTGGTCTTGGTGTCACTGACACCCCCAGTGACACAAATACAATGATCAGTGCTAATAAAAAGCACTGACACTGTACAAGAAGGGGTTAATATCTGGGGCGATCAAAGGGTTACCTGTGTGCTGTGTGTGCTTCACTGTAAAGCATGCTGCTTTGTATGGCTCTGCTATGCAGTGTGCAGGAGCTGACGGGAGAGATCTGTATTGTTTATATACAGGTCTGTCCCCCGTCAGTAATCCTCGGAGATCGCCGGCTGCCAGCGGGGAATCACTAGCCGGGACCTGATGATCGACAGCTGAGGCCGCAAATGGCAGCGTGGATAGGGCGCGCACACGCCCCCTTCCTGGAACTGCAAAATAACGTGTGTGTGTGTACATATATGTGATTTTGCACGCCCGTGCCGCCCTGTAGCAGTATTTCTGCTATAGGGCGGCATGGAAGCGGTTAATGTGCTGCATTTACTGTATATATCCTCCGGCTACATCCAGTATACAGCGCAGTGTTTCGGCAACTTCCCATTCCACACCCAGAACAACATGCAGTTGGGCTGAGTGCAGCTCCTCCATTCACAGGAAGCTTTGTATTCTGTGAATGATTACATCGCTTCTTCTGATTGGCTGAGGTGGAGAGGTGGGTAAACAGCTTTTTGGAAAAAAAAATACACTAACAATCAAAAAAACAAATATATATCATCTTTATTTCAGGTACTTATATAGCGCCGACAATGCACGCAGCGTTTTACATATATATTGTACATTCACATCAGTCCCCGCCCCCGAGGAGCGTACAATCTAAGGTCCCTAACTCACATTCATACATACACATACTAGGGCCAATTTAGACAGGAGCCGATTCACCTACCAGCATGTCTAGTTGCAGAGAGATGAAAATACTTCCTTCTGATGGGGCACTCTGTGGGCTACATTGGCATATAAAACTATTTGTGGCCAGCATGGAGCGTGGGAGGAAACCCGAGTACCTGGAGGAAACCCATGCAGGCACAGGGAGAACATGCAAACTCCAGGCAGGTGGTGCCGTGGCTGGGATTCGAACCAACAACCCGAGTACTGCCAGGTGGAAGTGTTAACCATTTAGCCTGTGTGTGTCCCTTTTTTTTTTTTTTTTATGTCAAAACTCTAAAAACTGCAAACGCTGCTAAACACTAATACAAAAACGCTGAAAAACTCCTTTTTTTAATGTGACTTTACACAGCTAATGTTACCCCCCCCCCCCAGTGTGGGTGGAGCCTATGTGATGCGTGTGCCAGTTTACTAGGGGATATGATGCTGTGCAGGGAGACAAAAACCGGCACATCCCTGCTGTCAGTAGAGATATCTGTGTTATTTACCAGCACAGATCGCTCTCCTGTCATTCGCTCCGACAGTAGGCGGGCCGCAAATCTTTGGTTGGGACCGGCTAATCGGCATGTCAGGCAGCCAATGGCAGCGCGGGTAGGCAGGGCTACGTGACGTACAGTCCCTCCCAGCATCCGCAATGATATGGTCAGAACGCCAGGAATGTAAAGTCGGCTCCTGACGGGAATTCTGTCACACGGCCGGAAGCGCGGCATGAAGCGTTCTGTACAGCGGGGATGCGGTCAGGCTGGTGACACGGGAGGGAAATACACGTCGGGACAGATTTCAGGAGGTGTGTACAAAGATGGACTTCTGCTTTAATCGCTTCCTTTTGTTTTTTTCCTTCCAGCATGATTTACGTTTTGGTGAGCTCATAAGGACACGGAAGACGTTGGCTCCAGCTATTTGCATGCAAACTATAAACACTCTAGGCATTTGATCCGACCAGATCCCACCACAATGGCCGACGAGTCCCCGGATGACAAGTACTCCTGCGGAAGGCGCCACTTCCCGGTTTTAAACAGATCCAGTTTTGTGACGATGGGAAGTTTTTTTTTTTTTTTTTTGTTTTGTTTTTTTTCTTGTTTATGAAGACTGGGAAATTTATGTATATTTATCATTCTTCGAAGTTGTCTTTTTTTTCCGCAAATTTACTTGCTGCTTTTTCTTATGTACCCCGATATATATATATATTTTTTTTTCTTTTTGCAAGTCCTCTAGCAGCATTGCTAATTAGAGCAACGGGGCCAGTCAGGGGCCACAGAAAAGGTGTTCATCAGAGTGACTGCCGCAGAATTCACAACCCTGTAATTTTGGAATAAATTCCTTGCTGTTTATTTTACCACTCCATAGAATCCCCCCTGCTTCCTGGGCCTGGATGGTGTACAATGGTATGGGGGGGGGGGATGATTGGCCTGGATGGTGTACAATGGTATGGGGGGGGGGATGATTGGCCTGGATGGTGTACAATGGTATGGGGGGGGGGGATGATCGGCCTGGATGGTGTACAATGGTATGGGGGGGGGGGGGCAGAGAGATGATCGGCCTAGAAGGTGTACAATGGTATATGGGGGATGATCAGCCTAGATGGTGTACAATGGTATGGGGGGGAGAGATGAAGAGATGATCGGCCTAGATGGTGTACAATGGTATGGGGGGGGGGGGGGGGGGAGATGATTGGCCTAGATGGTGTACAATGGTATGGGGGGGGGGGGCAGAGAGATGATCGGCCTAGAAGGTGTACAATGGTATGGGGGGGATGATCAGCCTAGATGGTGTACAATGGTATGGGGGGGGGAGGGGATGATCGGCCTAGATGGTGTACAGTGGAATGGGGGGATAGTGATGGGCCTGGATGGTGTACAATGGTATGGGGGGGGGGGGATGATCGGCCTAGATGGTGTACAATGGTCTGGGGAGAAGGTGGGGGTGGGAATGATCGGCCTAGATGGTGTACAATGGAATGGGGGGGAAAGTGATCGGCCTAGATGGTGTACAATGGTATGGGGGGGATAGTGATGGGCCTAGATGGTGTAAAACGGTATGGGGCATAGCCATGGGCCTAGATGGTGTACAATGGAATGGGGGGGGGGGATAGTGATGGGCCTAGATGGTGTACAACGGTATTGGGGGGTTGTGATGGGCCTAGATGGTGTACAACGGTATGGGGGGGGATAGTGATGGACCTAGATGGTGTACAACGGTATGGGGGGGGGGGGATAGTGATGGACCTAGACGGTGTACAACGGTATGGGGGGGGGGGGGAGATAGTGATGGGCCTAGATGGTGTACAACGGTATGGGGGGATAGTGGTGGGCCTAGATGGTGTACAACGGTATGGGGGGGGGGGGATAGTGATGGACCTAGATGGTGTACAACGGTATGGGGGGGGGGGGGGGGGGGGGAGAGATAGTGATGGGCCTAGATGGTGTACAACGGTATGGGGGGGATAGTGGTGGGCCTAGATGGTGTACAATGGCAGGAGGAGAAGGGGGGGAGAATGTTCAGCCTAGATGGTGTACAATGGTGGTGGGGGGGTGGCACGGATCCAACGCACGTGCGGCTGTGACTTGAGATAAGGGGGACTTAATCCGAATATATATATACACGTATACAAGACCGGCCGTGATACACTTTCACAGCCCACGCTACCTCTGGCCACCACTAGAGGGAGACTCCAATCCAGCTGGCTGACCACATACACAGGTAGACACAAATCTTACATACAATCTGGTGCACTAATTAGGGTTGAGGAGCAGCCTAGCGATCGACATATCCTTCCAGGATTCCTCCAGCTATCCTACAAGCCAGAACCCCGGTGTTAATCACTCTTCCACTGTCCACAAACCCCCACACCAGACACACCACAAACGGTAGCTTGCCACCACCCAACAGTTTATCCGCAGAACGGTCTGCTGGGACACCCCACACACAGATCTCCGTCTGGCTAATCTGTTACCTTTACAATCTGCCAACACGCAGTGCAATTGCATACAGATTGGCAATGAGCTTGACCGAGCGTATAAAGGCAGTAAAATATGATACAATCTAATCTCTCCAATCATGAGCCCGAGCTTAAATACACAGAAGTCACTTATTAATGTTAAGATTTAATATCCCAAAAGTGGGCGGAGCATAAAATATGTACAAAGTATAAAACGTTTCAGAAAATACAAGAAGACACACATAGACTATTCACTATAAAATAAAAGGGAATAAAAAAACAGAAATAAAACTTTTACTGAGATTTATCCTGCGACTGGAGTAAGCCAGAGAAAGTCCGTAATCTGTTAGTCGATAGAACCGGCTCCATACGAATCACACCGTCCATACCTCAAGTCCTCAATTTATGGGAATATAGACGTAGGCTGGACATTAGTTCTTGGCCAATTGACCCTGGGGGGTGTTCCTGTACCCGCCCACAGGACGTTCTGGGTGCTGAACTGCCCAAAGTCGATTGGACCAGGAATGGTTTGAATCACCAAGTCTGGGATTGTATTTCCGACACCAGCACATCAGTCCGATCGCAACAGTACCAATCACTGTTCAGCTGTCGCAATCCGGCGCCACAAAATCATTTCCTGCATTTTTGTGGCATTCTACAGAGGCCACAAATAGTTTTATATGCCGACGTAGCCTACAGTGTGTCCAATCAGAAGGAAGTATTTTCCTCTCTCTGCAACTAATATTTTAGCTTTTATGAGAGATGAAACATATTCCTTTGATCTGTGTATATACCTCAGAGCTCCCAGACAGATCGGAGCCCCCCTGGTCTCCTGCTGCCGAAACGCCTGGTGTTCCTCTTTTAAACTTCGGGAAGGTGGCAAAATCTGATTATATGTAGGTGACAAATCTTATTGGCACCCAGGTGTCACTTCCAGCCTGAGGAAGCTGCTCTGTCTTTTCAGATACTAATGGGTGAGCACATGTCTCTGGATATCTATGACTGAATAGTTCCTAAATAACAAGGAATGAAACTAAATTACGATTACATATTGCTACTGATCACATCTCAGTCCAATCACTTGCATCCCACATCTACGTTACAGGGGGGAGGATAGTGATGGGCCTAGATGGTGTACAGTGGTATGGGGAGGGGGGGGGGGTGGGGGAATGATCGGCCTAGATGGTGTACAGGGGGATGGAGAGGGGTGGGGTGGGGGAATGATCGGCCTAGATGGTGTACAGGGGGATGGGGAGAGGAGGGGGGGGGTGATCGGCTTTGATGGTGTACAATGGTATGGGGAGGGGGGGGGGTGGGGGAATGATCGGCCTAGATGGTGTACAGGGGGATGGGGAGAGGAGGGGGGGGGGTGATCGGCTTTGATGGTGTACAATGGTATGGGGGGGGTTGATAGTGATGGGCCTAGATCAGCAATGGGCAAACTACGGCCCGGCGGACCTTTTAATCCGGCCCGCGGAGCTAGGCTCCTCTCACAGTCCGCCCTGAAGACCGGTGTAGCCTGAAAATCTGTCTCCTATGAGGATCTGTCCCCCTCGACGTATCTGCGCATGTGCCGGAGATCGCCGATCGGCTGCTAATGCCTAAAACTGGCACATGCGCAGATACGTCGAGGGGGACAGATCCTCATAGGAGACAGATTTTCGTGCTACTCCGGAGCGGCGTGGGAACACGGCGAGAGGAACGCGCGGAGCAAAGGTAAGTGAATTGACACAGGGGGGACTTGGGGACTTAATATGGGGGATGAATTAATATGGGGAATGAATTACTATATGGGGGATGAATTACTATGGGGGGGATGAATTACTATATGGGGGATGAATTACTATGGGGATGAATTACTATAGGGGGGATGAATTACTATAGGGGGGATGAATTACTATGGGGATGAATTACTATAGGGGGGATGAATTACTATAGGGGGGATGAATTACTATGGGGGATGAATTACTATATGGGGGATGAATTACTATAGGGGGGATGAATTACTATGGGGGATGAATTACTATATGGGGGATGAAATACTATGGGGGATGAATTACTATATGGGGGATGAAATACTATGGGGGATGAATTACTATGGGGGATGAATTACTATATGGGGGATGAATTACTATGGGGGATGAATTACTATATGGGGGATGAATTACTATATGGGGGATAAATTACTATGGGGGATGAATTACTATATGGGGGATGAATTACTATGGGGGATGAATTACTATATGGGGGATGAATTACTATATGGGGGATGAATTACTATACTTACTATGGGGGAATATTATATACTTACTATGGATGACACATACACATCATTCATCTACTCTTGGTCCGGCCCCCGGGTCCAATATATGAACCCATTGCGGCCCTCAAGTCAAAAAGTTTGCCCACCCCTGGCCTAGATGGTGTACAATGGTATGGGGGGGAGAAATCATCGGCCTAGATGGTGTACAATGGTTCGGTGGATAGTGATGGGCCTAGATGGTGTACAATGGTATTGGGTGGGGGGGTATATTGATGAGTCTAGATGGCGTACTATGATATGGCGGGGGGCGGAAAGTGATGGGCCTAGATGATGTACTGCGGTATGGAACGGGGGGGGGGGGGGGGGGGGGGGAATGGGCTTAGTGGTGTACTATGGTATGGGGGGATGGGAATAGTGATTCTGTGGTTTGGATACCACACTCGGTTTTCAGGTGCTTATGGAGTTGGTTATCATCTCGGCCTTTTTCAACTAGGGTGCCCCTGAGTTTTCTAGGGGTTCCATGATCAATGTGCATATTAATCTGTCACCTTTATTGAACACCAATGTAAGGGGTCACCTCTGCCATGACCCCCAATGTGAGGGGTCACCTCTGCCCTGACTGCCAATGTAAGGGCTCACCTCTGCCCTGACCTCTAATGTTGGAGGACACCTCTGCCCTGACCTCTAATGTTGGAGGACACCTCTGCCCCGACCTCTAATGTTGGAGGACACCTCTGCCCCGACCTCTAATGTTGGAGGACACCTCTGCCCCGACCTCTAATGTTGGAGGACACCTCTGCCGCGACCTCTAATGTTGGAGGACACCTCTGCCCCGACCTCTAATGTTGGAGGACACCTCTGCCCCGACCTCTAATGTTGGAGGACACCTCGGGGGGGTGGGGTGGGGTGTTGGGGGCCGCGGCTCCAGCAGGTAATTTCAGGCATCAGAATGTTATACATAGTTGTGATGATCCAGCTTGGACCAATGTGATGATGTATATGGACCTACCTGGCTGAAGCTGGAAGTCACTGCAGTACACATCACTACTACACTGCTACTACAGTGATCTCCAGTAGCTGCTGGGTCCTACGCTGAGTGACTGTCCCGCTGCTGCATTCCGAACACTGGAGGTCGGCTTCTCACTATGTGTGCCAGTCAGACAATGAACACGAAGCATTCTCTGATTGGGTGGGACTGTGTAGGGTGGTGACGTGACTGTAGGGTGGTGACGTGACTGTAGGGTGGTGACGTGACTGTAGGGCGGTGACGTGACTGTGTAGTGTGGTGACATGATTGTAGGGCGGTGACGTGACTGTGTAGTGTGGTGACATGATTGTAGGGTGGTGACGTGACTGTAGGGCGGTGACGTGACTGTGTAGCGTGGTGACATGACTGTAGGGCGGTGACGTGACTGTGTAGCGCGGTGACATGACTAGGGCGGTGACGTGACTGTGTAGCGCGGTGACATGACTGTAGGGCGGTGACGTGACTGTGTAGCGCGGTGACATGACTGTAGGGCGGTGACATGACTGTAGGGCGGTGACGTGACTGTGTAGCGCGGTGACATGACTGTAGGGCAGTGATGTGATTGTGTAGGGCGGTGACGTGACGCGAAGCGACGCGCTCTCCCCGTTTCCCAGTCAGAAAACAGCATTCTCAGATTGGGTGGGACTGTGTAGGGCGGTGACGCGACTGTGTAGGGCGGTGACGTGACGCGACTGTGTAGGGCGGTGACGTGACGCGACTGTGTAGGGCGGTGACGTGACGCGACTGTGTAGGGCGGTGACGTGACATGACTGTGTAGTGTGGTGACATGATTGTAGGTCGGTGACGTGACTGTAGGGCGGTGACGTCACTGTGTAGCGTGGTGACATGACTGTAGGGCGGTGACGTGACTGTGTAGCGCGGTGACATGACTGTAGGGCGGTGACGTGACTGTGTAGCGCGGTGACATGACTAGGGCGGTGACGTGACTGTGTAGCGCGGTGACATGACTGTAGGGCGGTGATGTGATTGTGTAGGGCAGTGACGTGACGCGAAGCGACGCGCTCTCCCCGTTTCCCAGTCAGAAAACAGCATTCTCAGATTGGGTGGGACTGTGTAGGGCGGTGACGTGACGCGACTGTGTAGGGCGGTGACGTGACGCGACTGTGTAGGGCGGTGACGTGACATGACTGTGTAGTGTGGTGACATGATTGTAGGGTCGTGACGTGACTGTAGGGCGGTGACGTGACTGTAGGGCGGTGACGTCACTGTGTAGCGTGGTGACATGACTGTAGGGCGGTGACGTGACTGTGTAGCGCGGTGACATGACTAGGGCGGTGACGTGACTGTGTAGCGCAGTGACATGACTGTAGGGCGGTGACGTGACTGTGTAGCGCGGTGACATGACTGTAGGGCGGTGATGTGATTGTGTAGGGCGGTGACGTGACGCGAAGCGACGCGCTCTCCCCGTTTCCCAGTCAGAAAACAGCATTCTCAGATTGGGTGGGACTGTGTAGGGCGGTGACGTGACGCGACTGTGTAGGGCGGTGACGTGACGCGACTGTGTAGGGCGGTGACGTGACGCGACTGTGTAGGGCGGTGACGTGACGCGACTGTGTAGGGCGGTGACGTGACGCGACTGTGTAGGGCGGTGACGCGACGCGCTCTCCCCGTTTCCCAGTCAGAAAACCTTCTGCATTCATTCAGAAAACATAAAGCATTCTCTGACCGGTGCCTGAACTACTCAGGAGGTATGACAGCAAGGGTGCTCAGCCTGTGGCCCCCTGATGTGGCCCTCGACCAGCGTAGCGCACTTCTATTATATCCTGCGGGTTTGATGCGTTTTCTGAGCACCACACCTGTTATAATAGAAGTCTATGGCAAAGTGCAGCTAAAGCGCGAGAGCCTCAGGTACCCCCCGCTGCAGCCTTGGTGCTGGTTGACCCCCCGTGTGAACGCAGCCTAAAGGGGGCTCAGGACTCTTAAGGGCTTGTTGATCCTTGCAGTTTGGGGGATAATAAAACCTCTCAGTTGCGATGTGTTTTTACCACACACCCCTAACCACTGCTGTAGGATCAGGGGCCACAAGGGTGACTCTGTTTCATGCTCCAGGGGGCCAATGCGCCCTCCCTGTCACATTCTGTTCTATGCTTGGACAGGAGAGGCAATATACAGGAACTGATCCTCTCCATTTTCCTCCTGCAGCTGCTGAAAGCCGGCTCCTCCTCCTCTCTCTCCTGCCGACATTCAGAGGCTGCTGGAGGAAAATCTTCATTATGTTAGTCAAAAGAAGAAAATTTAAATTCCGAACCATTTCCTTGTGGCCCCCGACCGGTCCCCAGATCACTTAAGTGGCTCTCCGTTCTTTAAAAGGTTGAGGGGCCCTGCACTGAAAATGCGTCCGTACCGAGTCCTGCAGGAGGAATGTCGCATTGCCTTCATGTATGTACTGCGTGTTGCTCTGATTTGCAGCGACAGCATTTTTATAACTAGCTGGCTGTACAGATCCAGTTTTACAGGCAATGCGTACTGATGATGGACCGGTGTCGTTCTAATACCTGGTCCTGGTTCAGGCAGGTACAGTTCTTGGGTGACAACGCTCTATCACCCTTCCGATTGGTGTCCTGCGGTGTCACCCGTGTCCCGCAGGAGAATGAGGCTGATAACACGGGTTTGGTCCACTGTTGTCACCATCAGGTCATTGGACAGACATTTCCTGTACAGGGTGACAACACGTTTCCCAGCTCACATGGGCTTCCAATGGAGACTACACGTGGCTGTTTGAACTCACATCACACAGACATGGTCCACTGTTGTCACCGTCAGGTTCTTGAACAGACTTTTCCTGTACAGGGTGACAACACGTTTCCCAGATGCATTCCTGCACACATGGGCTTCCAATGGAGACTACAGGTGACTGTGTGAACGCGCGTTCTACAGACATGGTCCACTGTTGTCACCATCAGGTCACTGGAGAGACACTTCCTGTACAGGGTGACAACACGTTTCCCAGCTCACACGGGCTTCCAAAGGAGACTACACGTGGCTGTTTGAACTCGCATCACACAGACAGGGTCCTCTGTTGTCACCGTCAGGAAACCGGCCCTGAGCACTCTCTAGTAGCCATCGCTGGAGTGCATATAGACAGGAAGTGGTTTCAGGAGAACAGCAACTCCAGGATGAAACACAAAGTATACTCCCCTCCCCCACCCCATGGCCAAACCAAGCCAAGATAAATTGCAGCCACAACTGCCAGGAGAATTGTTCGGGATACAAAGAAAACCCCCCACAGGTAACCTCCGGAGAAATACTGGCTGCTCTGGAAAAAAAAAAAGTGGTTGTTTCAAGGAGCACAATACGACCATACGTGAACAAAAATGAGCTGCATGGTGGAGTTGCCACAAACAAGCCTTTACTGCGCCAATGCCACAAAAAAAGTCCGGTTACAATATGTCAGACAACACCTTGACGCCTCACCGGGCTTTTTTGTGGCATTGGCACACTAAAGGCTTTTTTCTGGCAACTCGACCATGCAGCTAATTTTTGTTTAAGTATCGTATTGTGCTCCTTGGAACATTCACACCGTCTTTTTCTAGAGCAGCCTGTATTTCTCCTGGTTTTTTGGCCAACAGATGTCAGTGCAAGGCTGCATGCACAGTCACAGGGAGCACCGACCTTCATAAGTGTTCCTGTGTACATCGGGAGCTGTGCAACCGGTGCTATTCTGACCATGTGAGCTATTTCATCATGGACAGCAAGTTAGAACAAAGAGCAAACATGAGATTCTGTGTGAAATCGGGCCAATCTGCCCAGTTGACGTGATTCGGTGTTCAGGGCGATGCTGAGTCGTTCGAGGTGCTTTGAGTGGAAGAACATCATTGGAAGACGAGAGATGAGGAAGACCTTCAACAAGCTCAACCCCCGGAAATGCCCAAACCATTCCGTAACATGATCGTCGGAGAACAATCCCCAACATGGCCGCCATTGTCGCTGCGTCATACAGAACAGTCCGGGCGATCCTCACGTGTGATCTGATCATGCGCCATGTTGCTGCCAAGGTCGTCCCCAGGCTGCAGACCCGGGAGCAGAAGGAACACCACATTGAACTCTGCCAGGAACTCCGTCAGCGTGCCGTGGATGACCCGTCCTTCGTGTTGAGGATCATTACTGAGGACGAAACTTTGCTGTGCGGGTTCACGCAGAATGGAACGTTCGCTCTTTATTCTGACTTGCTGTCCATGATGAGATGACAGATGTGGTGGTGCACGTGGTCAGAATAGCACCAGTTGCACAGCTCCCGATATACACAGGATCATGTCTTTTGGCACACTTACTTATGAAGGTCGGTGTTCCCTGTGACTGTGCGTGCTACAAAACTAGTCTCGCACATTTTTGATACCAACCCCTAACTGTTCCCAGAATAGGGAGGGTGGCAGTGCCTCTGTATAGTGACCGTCAGCCCTCCCATACAGAGAGACTCTCACCAGACCAGGGGCGGACTGACCATTGGGGAACTCGGGCACTGCCTGGGGTCAGTAGGGGGCCCCATGAGATGCCCCTGGTACCTTTCATAGGCTTTTTTGGGTGTGATTTGAGTGTGGGCAAGGACACAGGGGCCCCATGATCCTCTATTGCCCGGGGGCCCCATGAGTTGTCAGTCCGCCCCTGCACCAGACCGTTCCTTTCAACACCCATCTCCCCAGAGGCCTGAATGTGCAGGTCACATATTTTGGCTCCTGTAGAATCCTCCACCGTGTAGACATCCCGTAGGTCCGAAACTGCCGCTGGGTGCCGCCATCTTGAAGCTCAACTGACATTCTATTGCAGGGGAAGGCAACTGCCATTCCAGCCATGCTGGAGCTACCAATCCCCTCCTGTCACTGGGAGTCGTGCCGGGGGCTGTCGGTGTTGCAGTGCTTCGTGGGGCTTGTCATTCCACAACGTGTCTGCGCCTGCTGCAAAGTATTCCCCTTCACTCCTCCAATGCCAAGCGAAATAAAAGTGGGAGGGGTGGAGGAGCTGGGCCTGCACAGACAGCAATTAGACACTCCCGCAATAGGAAAGGGCTACAATGTGCAAAATCTAAAAAAAAAAATGCGTTCAGCTGTGAGGGGGAGGGGTGGAGGAGCTGGGCCTGCATAGACAGAGTCAAACATTAGTGTCAGTATGTTTCAGTTAGGAACATCAGGTTTTATATGTAGTGTCGGTGGGGGCGGGGTTACTGAAGGCAAACAGACGGGCAGGGGCAGACTGACAACTCATGGGGCCCCCGGGCAGTAGGGGATCATGGGCCCCCTGTGTCCTTGCCCAAACTGAAAAAAGCCTATGAAAAAGGTACCAGGGGCATCTCATGGGGCCCCCTACTGACCCCGGGCCCTCGGGCAGTGCCCTAGTTTCCAAATGGTCAGTCCGCCCCTGCAGATGGGGCACTTTGCAAGTGCAGCTGCTCCAGAGCTTAGTCAATGAGGAGGAGCTTCACTTGATTGGATGATGGAAGTCAGCGGAGCCCCCCTCCCCCCTCCTCATTGACTAAGCTCTGGAGCAACTGCACTTGCAAAGTGCCCCCCCTATGTGCCCTCAGTAAATCCCCTCCCCCCCCCCCATGTGTTTAGGACTCCTGTGTCTGGGCCGCACCGCGAGTACAAAGGACGAATATCGCACACCTAGGTGGTATCGCTGCCATCGGCAGGAATGGGAGGATTTGTTTTGCAGGTTGTTAGGCTGGGGGGGAACATGGCAATGGGACAAATAAATAAGGCCAATTTTTTTTTTTTTACCTCCATTCTCCTCTATGGAGCGGCACACGTGTCACACCCGCCGACATCTGATCCGATCCACCAAAATGGACGGATGGGGATCCGCCGGATCGGGACGGTCCATTCTCATCTGACCGCCCATTGAGGAGAGCGAGCTGCTTTGTGTCATCCGCTTGCTCAGCGGGAATCAGCAGAGAGATCCCCCCCCCCTCCTGCTGAGCAAGTGGATCCGCTAAACGGATCAAATACAAGAGGGTTAGGAGCGGGGGCGGACTGACAACTCATGGGGCCCCCGGGCAATAGGGGATCATGGGGCCCCTGTGTCCTTGCCCACACCCAAAAAAGCCTATGAAAAAGCCAATGAAAGGTACCAGGGGCATCTCATGGGGCCCCCTACTGACCCCAGGCCCTCGGGCAGTGCCCGTGTGCTCAAATGGTCAGGAGGCCCCTGGTTAGGAGGTCCCTAATCCTGGGAGCTTACAATCTAAGAGGGAAAAATAGTGAGCACCTCCGCCTGCCAGTACTGGGGTCACCGGTTTGAATCCCAACCACGGCACCACCTGCCTGGAGTTTACATGTTCTCCCTGTGCCTGTGTGGTTTTCCTCCAGGTACTCCAGTTTCCTCCCACACTCCG
Source organism: Staurois parvus (assembly GCF_062004578.1). Classification (NCBI taxonomy): domain Eukaryota; kingdom Metazoa; phylum Chordata; class Amphibia; order Anura; family Ranidae; genus Staurois; species Staurois parvus. The sequence goes on from NW_028320691.1 coordinate 20,026, forward strand.
AAGACATGCTGGTAGGTTGACTGGCTCCTGTTTACATTGGCCCTAGTATGTGTATGTATGAATGTGAATCAGGGACCTTAGATTGGATGCTCCTCGGGGGCGGGGCCTGATGTGAATGTACAATATATATGTAAAGCGCTGCGTATATTGACGGCGCTATATAGGTACCTGCAGGGGCGTCTCTAGGGTTGGTGTCACCCGGTGTGGTAACACTTGGTGACACCCCCTCCTCCGACGATCCCCGCAGGATGGATCAGATCTGCAGATTGAGCATAATGGATCAGACTCTGATCCATTATCCTCCCCAATCCACAGATCTGATCCATCCTGCGGGGATCCTCAGAGGAGGGGGTGTCACCAAGTGTCGTCTTGCAACCTATACGGGGTTAACTGATCTCCCCACGAGCTCCACAAAAAGTAAGTTTTAAAGCAAGCCGACGATCCCCGCAGGATGGATCGACACTCGGTGACACCCCCCCCAACGATCCCCGCAGGACGGATCGACACTCGGTGACACCCCCTCCGACGATCCCCGCAGGATGGATCGACACTCGGTGACACCCCCCCCGACGATCCCCGCAGGATGGATCGACACTCGGTGACAGCCCCCCCGACGATCCCCGCAGGATGGATCGACACTCGGTGACACCCCCTCCGACGATCCCCGCAGGATGGATCGACACTCGGTGACACCCCCCCGGACGATCCCCGCAGGATGGATCGACACTCGGTGACACCCCTCTGACGATCCCCGCAGGATGGATCGACACTCGGTGACACCCCCTCTAGCGATCCCCGCAGGATGGATCGACACTTGGTGACACCCCCTCTAGCGATCCCCGCAGGATGGATCGACACTTGGTGACACCCCCTCCGACGATCCCCGCAGGATGGATCGACACTCGGTGACACCCCCTCCGACGATCCCCGCAGGATGGATCGACACTCGGTGACACCCCCCCCGACGATCCCCGCAGGATGGATCGACACTCGGTGACACCCCCTCCGACGATCCCCGCAGGATGGATCGACACTCGGTGACACCCCCTCTGACGATCCCCGCAGGATGGATCGACACTCGGTGACACCCCCTCTGACGATCCTCGCAGGATGGATCGACACTCGGTGACACCCCCCCCGACGATCCCCGCAGGATGGATCGACACTCGGTGACACCCCCTCTGACGATCCCCGCAGGATGGATCGACACTCGGTGACACCCCCCCCCGACGATCCCCGCAGGATGGATCGACACTTGGTGACACCCCCTCCGACGATCCCCGCAGGATGGATCAACACTTGGTGACACCCCTCTGACGATCCCCGCAGGATGGATCGACACTCGGTGACACCCCCTCCGATGATCCCCGCAGGATGGATCAACACTTGGTGACACCCCTCTGACGATCCCCGCAGGATGGATCAACACTTGGTGACACCCCCCCGGACGATCCCCGCAGGATGGATCGACACTCGGTGACACCCCCTCTAGCGATCCCCGCAGGATGGATCGACACTTGGTGACACCCCCTCCGACGATCCCCGCAGGATGGATCGACACTCGGTGACACCCCCTCCGACGATCCCCGCAGGATGGATCGACACTCGGTGACACCCCCCCCGACGATCCCCGCAGGATGGATCGACACTCGGTGACACCCCCTCCGACGATCCCCGCAGGATGGATCGACACTCGGTGACACCCCCTCTGACGATCCCCGCAGGATGGATCGACACTCGGTGACACCCCCTCTGACGATCCTCGCAGGATGGATCAACACTTGGTGACACCCCTCTGACGATCCCCGCAGGATGGATCGACACTCGGTGACACCCCCTCCGATGATCCCCGCAGGATGGATCAACACTTGGTGACACCCCTCTGACGATCCCCGCAGGATGGATCAACACTTGGTGACACCCCCCCGGACGATCCCCGCAGGATGGATCGACACTCGGTGACACCCCCCCCGACGATCCCCGCAGGATGGATCGACACTTGGTGACACCCCCTCTGACGATCCTCGCAGGATGGATCAACACTTGGTGACACCCCCTCCGATGATCCCCGCAGGATGGATCGACACTCGGTGACACCCCCTCCGAAGATCCCCGCAGGATGGATCGACACTTGGTGACACCCCTCTGACGATCCCCGCAGGATGGATCAACACTTGGTGACACCCCCTCTGACGATCCCCGCAGGATGGATCAACACTTGGTGACACCCCTCTGACGATCCCCGCAGGATGGATCGACACTTGGTGACACCCCCTCTGACGATCCCCGCAGGATGGATCGGATCTGCGGATTGGGGAGGATAATGTTTTGGACTCCGATCCATTATGTTCGATCCGCAGACTCGATCCATCCTGCAGGGATCATCGGCTTGCTGTAAAACTTACCTTTTCGTGGAGAGGGTCCGGTGTCACCCCGAGCGATAGGTGTCACCCGGTGCGGCGCGCACCCCCCACACCTGCCTCGAGTACCTGAAATAAATAAATACGGGATCATTTATATATAGAGAGGACATTCGGCTTCATTATTATCCAGGATTTATGAGACGTAGACTCGAGGGGGGGAGGGGGGGTCCTACATCATTCTTGTGGATAAATTGCACATTAAAAGGAAATAACATTTCCACCAATCAGGGAGCGTTCTTCATATATGTCGGGGGAAGTGCCGGGACAGAAAAAGCTTTATCGGTAAGGTTGGCTTTATGTTTTGAAAGATGTGAGTTTCGGGGTTCACCTTCTTCAGGCCTGAAGAGTGGATCTCAGAGAGAAGGACACGAGTTTTGGGGTTCACCTTCAGGCCCGAAGAGCGGATCTCAGCGAGAAGGACGTGAGTTTTGGGGTTCACCTTCTTCACGCCGAAAAGCGGATCTCAGCGAGAAGGATGTGAGTTTTGGGGTTCACCTTCTTCTGGCCCAAAGAGCGGATCTCAGCGAGAAGGACGCAAGTTTTGGGGTTCACCTTCTTCAGGCCCGAAGAGCGGATCTCAGCGAGAAGGACGCAAGTTTTCGGGTTCACCTTCTTCAGGCCCTCAAGAGTGGATCTCAGCGAGAAGGATTCGAGTTTTGGGGTTCACCTTCTTCAGGCCCGAAGAGCGGATCTCAGCGAGAAGGATGAGAGTTTTGGGGTTCACCTTCTTCAGGCCCGAAGAGCGGATCTCAGTGAGAAGGATGTGAGTTTTGGGGTTCACCTTCTGGCCCAAAGAGCGGATCTCAGCGAGAAGGACGCAAGCTTTGGGGGTCACCTTCAGGCCCGAAGAGCAGATCTCAGCAAGAAGGATGCGAGTTTTGGGGTTCACCTTCTTCAGGCCCGAAGAGCAGATCTCAGCGAGAAGGATGCAAGTTTTGGGGTTCACCTTCTTCTGGTCCGAAGAGCGGATCTCAGCGAGAAGGACGCAAGTTTTCGGGTTCACCTTCTTCAGGCCCTCAAGAGTGGATCTCAGCGAGAAGGATTCGAGTTTTGGGGTTCACCTTCTTCAGGCCCGAAGAGCGGATCTCAGCGAGAAGGATGAGAGTTTTGGGGTTCACCTTCTTCAGGCCCGAAGAGCGGATCTCAGCGAGAAGGATGTGAGTTTTGGGGTTCACCTTCTTCTGGCCCAAAGAGCGGATCTCAGCGAGAAGGACGCAAGCTTTGGGGGTCACCTTCAGGCCCGAAGAGCAGATCTCAGCAAGAAGGATGCGAGTTTTGGGGTTCACCTTCTTCAGGCCCGAAGAGCAGATCTCAGCGAGAAGGATGCAAGTTTTGGGGTTCACCTTCTTCTGGTCCGAAGAGCGGATCTCAGCGAGAAGGACGCAAGTTTTGGGGTTCACCTTCAGGCCCGAAGAGCAGATTTCAGCGAGAAGGATGCGAGTTTTGAGGTTCCCCTTCTTCAGGCCCGAAGAGTGAATCTCAGCGAGAAGGATGTGAGTTTTGGGGTTCATCTTCTTCAGGCCCAAAAAGCGGTTCTCAGTGTGAAGGATGCAAGTTTTCGGGGTTCACCTTCAGGCCCAAAGAGCGGATCTCAGTGTGAAGGATGCGAGTTTTGGGGTTCACCTTCTTCAGGCCCCAAGAGCGGATCTCAGCGAGAAGGATGCGAGTTTTGGGGTTCACCTTCAGGCCTCAAGAGCGGATCTCAGCGAGCAGGATGCAAGTTTTGGGGTTCACCTTCTTCAGGCCCGAAGAGTGAATCTCAGCGAGAAGGATGCGAGTTTTGGGGTTCATCTTCTTCAGGCCCAAAGAGCGGATCTCAGTGTGAAGGATGCAAGTTTTTGGGGTTCACCTTCTTCAGGCCCGAAGAGGGGATCTCTGTGTGAAGGATGCGAGTTTTCGGGGTTCACCTTCTTCAGGCCCGACGAGGAGATCTCAGTGTGAAGGATGCGAGTTTTTGGGGTTCACCTTCCTCAGGCCCAAAAAGTGGATCTCAGTGTGAAGGATGCGAGTTTTCGGGGTTCACCTTCTTCAGGTCCGAAGAAGGGGATCTCTGCGTGAAGGATGCAAGCTTTGGGGTTCATCTTCTTCAGGCCCGAAGAGTGGATCTCAGTGAGGCAGAAAACTGGAGTTAGCCAATGAAGGGCATCCGTGAAACTTTCCATTTGTAGTAATAATAATTGGACACTAGATGGCGCTCCAGCCCTTCCATAGAACCATAGAATTCAGGCCACCAGTGCTGACACTGTGTGGTCAGTAGGTGGCGCTGTGACCAGAACACATGTTCAGCAGGTGGCCTCTGCAATGGCAAAGCTGTAACTGAAATTAGTGATCGGCCTAAAAAAACCCCAAAAAACTGACAAATTATATTTTTTATTCTGAATTATATTATTATTATTATTATATTATTGGAAAAAAAAGTCATCAGGACCAAATTATGTTTTTAAATGATTTGGAATAAAAGGTCCTGGAATGCAGGGGCGGACTGACCATTCGGGCTATCGGGCACTGCCCGAGGGCCCAAGGTCAGCAGGAGGCCCCATGAGGCTTTTTTGGGTGTGGTTTGAGTGTGGACGAGGACACAGGGGCCCCATGATTCCCGATTGCCCCGGGCCCCATGAGTTGTCAGTCCACCCCTGCTGCCATGAACTGAGAATAAATCACCGCTGTTGTGCTCTCCTGTGTGACCTGAAGGCCCAGCTCCAGGCTCCGTGGTCCCCCCCCTCACCTCCACTGGAAGCGACGTGACGTCACAGGGTCCTTTTCGCCTTTTTCTCCAGGAAGGGCGCTCCTTACTGATGCAGAGAGCAGCGCTGATAAGATGACCAGAGCCACTCTCGGCATTAACACGCTGTAAATGGAAGGTGCTATGGAATTGCCTCCTCAGGGGTGGGGCCATGATTGCTTCCACTTGTGATAGGTGCTCAAACTTCTGGGTAGATAATGCTGACTGAGGACATCTTGTGGTAAAGATGAGGTGCTGCGGTGAACAGCTCTGGTTTAAAGGCAAGTATCACAGCCTGGAATCGTTTTACAGCACTACCCGAGGGATCGTTTTACAGCACTACCCGGGGGATCAATTTACCGCACTACTGAAAGGATCAATTTACAGTGCTACCTGAGGGATCATTTTATAGCGCTACCTGAGGGATTATTTTATAGCGCTACCTGCGGGAACGTTTTACAGCACTACCCGAGGGATCGATTTACAGCACTACCCGCAGGATGGTTTATAGCACTACCTGAGGGATCATTTTATAGCACTACCTGGAGGATCATTTTATAGCACTACCTGGAGGATCATTTTATAGCGCTACCCGAGGGATCATTTTATAGCGCTACCCGAGGGATCATTTTATAGCGCTACCTGAGGGATCATTTTATAGCGCTACCTGGAAGATCATTTTATAGCGCTACCTGGAGGATCATTTTATAGCGCTACCCGAGGGATCATTTTATAGCGCTACCTGGAGGATCATTTTATAGCGCTACCTGAGGATCATTTTATAGCGCTACCCGAGGGATCATTTTATAGCGCTACCTGACGGATCATTTTATAGCGCTACCCGAGGGATCATTTTATAGCGCTACCCGAGGGATCATTTTATAGCGCTACCTGAGGATCATTTTATAGCGCTACCTGAGGGATCATTTCATAGCGCTACCTGGAGGATCATTTTATAGCGCTACCTGAGGATCATTTTATAGCGCTACCCGAGGGATCATTTTATAGCGCTACCCGAGGGATCATTTTATAGCGCTACCCGAGGGATCATTTTATAGCGCTACCCGAGGGATCATTTTATAGCGCTACCCGAAGGATCATTTTATAGCGCTACCCGAAGGATCATTTTATAGCGCTACCTGGAGGATCATTTTATAGCGCTACCTGAGGGATCATTTTATAGCGCTACCTGACGGATCATTTTATAGCGCTACCCGAGGGATCATTTTATAGCGCTACCTGGAGGATCGTTTTATAGCGCTACCTGAGGGATCATTTTATAGCGCTACCTGACGGATCATTTTATAGCGCTACCCGAGGGATCATTTTATAGCGCTACCCGAGGGATCATTTTATAGCGCTACCCGACGGATCATTTTATAGCGCTACCCGACGGATCATTTTATAGCGCTACCCTGGGGATCACAAGGTCTCTGGCTACAAGGAGCATTATGGGTGTTTCACATCATTAAAGACAGCAGAAGATCAGCTGCTGAGAGACAGACCATGTTTGGATCAATATTGTGCATCAGTAAAGAGTAGGAAGCACATCCTGCATATGTAGTGAGGAAATATGACTGCCCAGATGTGCATCTGTAATTAAACTTTATACACAGACCAAGAACACAGGATTAAAATACTTTTTGGGGGGCTGCTATACCTCCCCCCCCCCCCAAAGCTCTGCACTGTATGCATTCAATTGGAATTGTTACTTCTGTATTTGAGGGGGAGGGGGGTTGACCACCAGCAGAGCTGTGCTTTCGTTTTTGCGCCTAGTGTCCTAGTCCAGCAGGAGGCGCTATAACCCAATGGTCGAGATCTAAAGATTTTCCATTGTGTCCATCAGTCAACACAGAGAATAGGATTTTATGGTGAGTACAAAAAAAAATTCCCATTTCCTCCTCCATTCATTGAAGGAGACGGCAGAGATCTCTAGAACTTGACTGCTGGGACAACTCAGGGGTGGGAAGGGTGAGCTGCCTTTAGCAGATTGGGGGCAGGGGGGTTTGGCCACCAGCAGGGGCTACCCCTAGGCTGGGCCTTTGTTCTGAAAGTCCTTCTCCTGCAGGTGGCACTTTACCCAATTGGCAGGATCTGAAGATCTTCCCCTTGTCCTTCGATGAATGTTGTGGTGAGTACAAAAAAAATTCCTATTTCCTCCTCCATTCATTGAAGGAGATGGCAGAGATCTCTAGAACTTGACTGCTGGGACAACTCAGGGCTGGGAAGGGTGAGCTGCCTTTAGCAGATTGGGGGCGGGGGGGATTGGCCACCAGCAGGGGCTACCCCCAGGCTGGGCCTTTGTGCTGAAAGTCCTACTCCTGCAGGTGGCACTTTACCCAATTATTAGGATCTGAAGATCTTCCCCTTGTCCTTCAATGAATGTTGTGGTGAGTACAAACCCCCCCCCCCATTTTCATCTATTTTACATCCTACCTTCCATCTCCATGCTTCTTCACCTACTCCGCCATTTCCACCCACTTCCTGTCTGCATTTGTTGCTTTTGCAGTTGGAACAGAAAAAAAAACACCAAATGATCCAAAAGTCCAGAAATGGTTTATTTGTTCAGGAAGTGACCATGGAAAGGACAACGGACATCCAACACGTTTCAGGGGCCCAAAGATCTCCTCCGTCCTCAGGACCATAACAGTGATGAAATGATGTAAGCTCCATTCACACCCCCTAACCCGTCTTGGATCCCTGTATTTATAATTGGTTGTCCATCGTTGCTCTGGACAACAGTGGGCCTTGCCTGTCCAATAATGTGTTTGCCGGAGGAAAGGGGAGATCTTTGGGCCCCTGAAACATGGCGCTGGTTGTCCTTTCTGAGGTCACTCACTCAATAAAGAATTTTTGGGCTCTTGGATTATTCGTTTGGTGCTTTTTCTAATCCAGCTGTCTATAGACTAATCACTTTGGGTGACCCTTATTTTTTAGGACCCCCCACTTTGTGTAGACCTGCCAATGCCCAAGTCATTTGGACTTCATTTCCCTGGTTGAGGATTCATATCCAGCACCACCCACCGAACTTGTCTTGTATTCATTTGTGGGTGGTGGCTGGAGCTTGGTGCCCAGAGAAGAGAGAAGGCACATGGAGACCAAGGACTGCAGTAATGCGTATTAGCAGAAAAATTCCGACAAGGTGGTACCAGAGTCACAGTAACGCGGCCAAACCGGCATGGCAACACTTACAGGGAACTGCAGAGGATTCCTGCTCCTCCATGTTTTTATGGACCTTGCTTTGTACACTGGTGGGCAGTCATGTTGGAACAGGAAGGGGCCATCCCCAAACTCCTCCCACAAAGTTGGGGGCATGAAATTGTCCAAAATGTTGCCTTAGAAGTTCCCTTCATTGGAACTAGGGGGCCAAGCCCAACCCCTGAAAAACAACCCCACACCATAATCCCCCCTCCACCAAACATTGCACTTGGCACAATGCAGTCAGGCAAGTACTGTTCTCCTGGCCACCGCCAAACCCAGACACGTCCATCGGATTGCCAGACAGAGAAACGTAATTGGTCACTCCAGAGAACACCCCTCCACTGCTCTAGAGTCCAGTGGCGGTGTGCTTTACACCACAGCATCTGACGCTTTGCATTGCACTTGGTGATGGAAGGCTTGGATGCAGCTGCTCGGCCATGGAAACCCATTCCATGAAGCTCTCTACGCACTGTTGTTGGGCTCATCTGAAGGCCACACCAAGTTTGGAGGTCTTTAGCTATTGACTCTGCAGACAGTTGGTGACTTCTGCGCACTGTCATGTGACGTGGCCTACCGCTTGGTGGCTGAGTGGCTGTTGTTCCCAGTTGCTTCCACTTTGTTATAATCCCACTAACAGTTGAGCGTGGAATATATAGTAGCCAGGAAATGTCACAGATGGACTTATTGCCCAGGTGGCCACCTATCACGGGACCACGCTTGGAGTCACTGAGCTCCTGAGAGCGACCCATTCTTTCACCAATGTTTGTAGAAGCAGTCTGCATGCCTAGGGGCTTGATTGTATACACCTGTGTCCATGGAGGGGATTGGAACACCTGAATCACATGATATGGAGGGGATTGGAACACCTGAATCACATGATATGGAGGGGATTGGAACACCTGAATCACATGATTGGGAGGAGATTGGAACACCTGAATCACATGATATAGAGGGGATTGGAACACCTGAATCACATGATATAGAGGGGATTGGGACATCTGAATCACATGATTGGGAGGGGATTGGGACATCTGAATCACATGATTGGGAGGGGATTGGAACACCTGAATCACATGATATGGAGGGGATGGGAACAACTGAATCACATGATTGGGAGGGGATTGGAACACCTGAATCACAAGATATGGAGAGGATTGGAACACCTGAATCACATTGATATGGAGAGGATTGGAACACCTGAATCACGTGATATGGAGGGGATTGGAACACCTGAATCACATGATTAGGAGGGCGGGCTCAATACTTTGGGCATTATAATGTATGTGAGAGAGGTACCTTAGACTGTAGGCTCCTCGGGGGCGGGGACTTACTGTAATAAATAAGGCGGAGGGCTGTTTTTTTATTGTCATTTCCATGAGATCCTCGTGAAGTCAGTGAGTTGGTGTTCTTCCAGTCCATCCAATGCCGGGACAAAGCCACATTCTGTGCAGGAATGGGATCCCCCTGTTCCTTGTCAGAAAGATCAGTTCTAGATTAGGAAGATCGACTTTCCCGGGACCCCGACTTCTGTGCGGCCACACTCATTGGTCGGGGTCCCGTGAAAACGGTGAGTATGGTTTACGTTGGCAATATATATATGTTATGCTGATGATTCGCAGATTTAAAAAGACTTAATAGGACACATCGACTCCTATGAGATGTCATCGATCGGCTTTACTGATTTATCAGAGTTAATTATGAGGGATGACAGTGCCCCCCCCATCCCCCGCCCCCCGGCATTGTCCCATCGTCTCCGTTCTCATGAATTGTTTGACATTTCCTGCTCCCGGCTTCCTGGATCTGTTTTTCCTGGATATGAAGAGATATGTTTTAATGCTGAATAATCCAGAAGCCGGCAGCCTGGGTGGTCACCCCGGGAAAGTCGCTGCTCGTGCGTCTCGCCGCCGCGGACATAAAAACACGACATGGCCTTTCCTCTCCCCTCCTGTTTGTTCTGATTACCAACAATAATCAAGCAGCCATTGTGGGGGAACCTGTCCTCTGTCCTAATGAAGTCCATGATTCATCCTGCCAGCCAATAGACCGGAATGAAGAACCGGCCCAGGCAGACAATTAGATTGTGCTTCCATCTCCGACTTCCTCTCCAGCCGGCTTCCTCTCCAGCCGCTCCCGCTGCTTTGTAGATTATCTGGAGGATCTGGGCTTACTGCTCCTCAATGGACGCCTTTTATTGGTCACATTAAAACCACTGTATACGGGGGGGCAGGGGTGGGGTGGGGGCGGCTCAGGGAGTCCTCATTGGGGCCCATTAGTGTAACATTTTCTTCTCCCGGTTTTTGGTTTTCACATTCTGCTTCCTCGGATCCAGGTTGTCAAGGCCCCACCCCCTGGAGCCGTAACGTTGGGTCGCCTTGAACTCGTGGAGGCTCAGCTTTACATGTGGGCGTTACCCAGGGTGGTCAGCAGGTAAAGACATCCTGCCTAAGAACACCCACTCCTCCAGACTGACACTCACCAATCAAGGTATTTGCATAACTCCTCCCACTGTTGAGAGGAGTACTGAGTCAGGGTGCTGTGATGTTTTCAGGAAGATATGTACAGCTCCATACTGTCCCCTCCCACATGCCATGATCTGTCTGCATTGCATAGAGAAGCACGTAGACCCAGTGATGACATCACTGGGTCTGAAATAAGGTATGTCATGAAAACAGAAAAGTTGTAAGTAAAAATGTAATTAGCCTGTCGAGGAGGCGGGACTTAGGGAACTTTTTGATGGAGGATATTGCCCTCCCACCTCAAGCCAATGTCATACAAAAAGTGAAGGTGTCCTCTGAGTGTCCGTGGTCATGTCTCCTCCAGACGGGGGTTTAGCTGCACCTGTACGGGTTTAGCCGGCGGACTGACTATTTGGAAACTCGGGCGCTGCCCGAGGGCCCGGGGTCAGTAGGTCTTTTTGAGTTTAGGCAAGGACACAGGGGCCCCATGATCCCTTATTGCCCGGGGGCCCCATGAGTTGTCAGTCCGCCCCTGTGTGTTACTTTTCTAGGTCCTCTGAATTCCTGATCAGCCATTATCTCAGTAGTTCTCCTATAGCGCGGCTAGCATCCCTGACCTGGTGGTTCCACCACATGATTGGGATGGTGGTGGTGGTGGGTGGGGGGAGGAGACCGCGGCCTATGAGTCACCGCTGTTTTCTGTAGTTACTAAGCAGGCAGGTACTTTAACTCTTCCTCTCCCACTTCTTTTGACTTATATAGCTGAACAGAGCAAAATTCATTCCATGTAGGTTAAGGTGCCTTTTGGCATGAGAAGACGGTCAACTGATCTGACAACAAACCCATGTCTGTGCAAGGCCATTGGTGGTGTTGGTTGGTTCTTGCTTTGGGCAACAACTGACCTAGTAGGTTGAAAGACCTTGGAAGACCTTTTATTCATCAGGTGCTGATTGGCATGAGATGACAGTCAACGGATCTGACAACAAACCCATGTATATGCAAGGCCATTGGCTGGCTCTTGTTATGGGTCACAACTGATCCAGTAGGTTTGAAGACCTTAGAAGATCTTCTGCAATTTCTGCTAGGGTAGAGCCATTCATCATTCATCAAGTGCTGATTGGCTGGAGATGATGTTCAAAATGATCTGAGTACAAGAATGTCTACACAAGGCTACTGGCTCCATTGGTTGGCTCCTGCTTTGGGCAACAACTGACCTAGTAGGCTGGAAGACCTTCCCCAGTCTCCACTAGGGTAGACAAGGTGTCACTCACTGAAGACAAGGGTGTCACCTCACTGAGGACACATTGAAGACAAGGGTGTCACTCATTGAAGACAGTGTGTAACTCATTTAAGATAAGGGTGTCACTCATTGAAGACAAATGGTCACTCATTGAAGAAAATGGTGACATGTAGGTTAAGGTGCCTATTGTCGTGAGAAGACAGTCAACTGATCTGACAACAAACCCATGTCTTTGCAAGGCCATTGGTGGTGTTGGTTGATTCTTGCTTTGGGCAACAACTGACCTAGTAGGTTGAAAGACCTTAGAAGACCTTTTATTCATCAGGTGCTGATTGGCATGAGATGACAGTCAACGGATCTGACAACAATTCCATGTCTATGCAAGGACATTGGCTAGCTCTTGTTTTGGGTCACAGCTGATCCAGTAGGTTTGAAGACCTTAGAAGATCTTCTGCAATTTCTGCTAGGGTAGAGCCATTCATCATTCATCAAGTGCTGATTGGCAGGAGATGATGTTCAAAATGATCTGAGTACAAGAATGTCTACACAAGGCCACTGGTTCCATTGGTTGGCTCCTGCTTTGGGCAACAACTGACCTAGTAGGTTTGAAGACCTTCCCCAGTCTCCACTAGGGTAGAACCATTCATCATTCCATCATTCATCATGTGCTGATTGGCATGAGATGACAGTCAAAATGATCTGAGAACAAGCCCATGTCTACACAAGGCCACTGGCTGTGTTGGTTGGCTCTAGCTTTGGGCAAAAACTGGGCTGGTAGGTTGGAAGACTTTAGAAGACCTTCCCCACTCTCTTTTACGGTAGAACCATTCATAATTCATTGGGTGCTGATTGGCATGAGATGACTGTCAACTGATCTAGAAACAAGCCTATGTCTACAAAAGGCCATTTATTCCATTGGTTGTCTCTTGCTTTGGAAAACAATTGGCCTAGTAAGTTGGAAGACCTTAAAACACCTTCCGCAATTTCTACTATGGTAGATCCATTCACCATTTATTAGGTGCTGACTGTCATGAGATGACGGTCAACTGATCTGACAAAAAGCCCATGTCTATGCATTGGCTGTATTGGTTGGCTCTTGCTTTGGGAAACAATTGACCTAGTAGGTTAGAAACCTTCCTCAATCTCTACTGTACCCCTTGATGGGTAGAACCATTTAATTTTCCTTCCCCCCCACTGGAGGGAGGAACATTTGGCCTCATTTCCAGTGATGGCCAGCGATTTCCACAATCCTTTATTCCAGTGAGCTCCACTCTCTTAGGGGCTGTTGCCATGTTTGTATTGCCTCTCTGCCCTCCTCCCTTCTATGTGCCCACCTATTTATGATGTGGAATGGCTAGTCTGGCATATTTACACTCTCTACTTACCCATTCATATAGGCAGATGCTGCATGATTGGGCTCATCACACGCAGATCGACCCCTTGAACCCATCTTTTGGAAAAGCTGCCCAAAACTGTTGCAGGCCAGTCAAGTGGTGTCATGGATGGTTTCAGTCTGGAACAGGTGTACCGGCTCCTCCCTTCAGTCTTGCTAAGGTGTACCGGCTCCTCCCCTTCCATCTTGCATAGGTGTAGCGGCTCCTCCCCTTCAGTCTTGCACAGGTGTAGCGGCTCCTCCCCTTCAGTCTTGCACAGGTGTACTGGCTCCTCCCCTTCAGTCATGCACAGGTGTACCGGCTCCTCCCCTTCAATCTTGCACAGGTGTACCGGCTCCTCCCCTTCAATCTTGCACAGGTGTACCGGCTCCTCCCCTTCAGTCTGGCACAGGTGTACCGGCTCCTCCCCTCCAGTCTTGCACAGGTGTAGCGGCTCCTCCCCTTCAGTCTTGCACAGGTGTACTGGCTCCTCCCCTTCAGTCATGCACAGGTGTACCGGCTCCTCCCCTTCAATCTTGCACAGGTGTTCCGGCTCCTCCCCTTCAGTCTTGCACAGGTGTATCGGCTCCTCCCCTCCAGTCTTGCACAGGTGTACCGGCTCCTCCCCTTCAATCTTGCACAGGTGTACCGGCTCCTCCCCTTCAGTCTGGCAGAGGTGTACCGGCTCCTCCCCTCCAGTCTTGCACAGGTGTAGCGGCTCCTCCCCTTCAGTCTTGCACAGGTGTACCGGCTCCTACCCTTCAGTCTTGCACAGGTGTACTGGCTCCTCCCCTTCAGTCATGCACAGGTGTACCGGCTCCTCCCCTTCAATCTTGCACAGGTGTTCCGGCTCCTCCCCTTCAGTCTTGCACAGGTGTACCGGCTCCTCCCCTCCAGTCTTGCACAGGTGTAGCGGCTCCTCCCCTTCAGTCTTGCACAGGTGTACCGGCTCCTACCCTTCAGTCTTGCACAGGTGTACTGGCTCCTCCCCTTCAGTCATGCACAGGTGTACCGGCTCCTCCCCTTCAATCTTGCACAGGTGTTCCGGCTCCTCCCCTTCAGTCTTGCACAGGTGTACCGGCTCCTCCCCTCCAGTCTTGCACAGGTGTAGCGGCTCCTCCCCTTCAGTCTTGCACAGGTGTACCGGCTCCTCCCCTTCAGTCTTGCACAGGTGTAACGGCTCCTCCCCCTCAGTCTTGCACAGGTGTACCGGCTCCTCCCCTTCAGTCTTGCGGTAAAATAGAAGCAGATTAAACTTTGACTTGCAAACGATCGGTTTTGTCTGGACACGCAGGCTAATAAACACAATTATTAATCGATCTCGTTCCCTCGGAATGCTCAGATTCCAGGGATTTTTTTCCTTCTCCATTGTGTGGCTTTGCTCCCATTTATCACCCGTCGGTCTCTGTGATCGCAGTATGGCCGCCAAGCAGCGCGTTCCCCCCCCAGACGCGGGGATCAGGCAGATATGAGGGGATTATCATCGCCGAGCGTATTCGGTCTCTGTGATCGCAGTATGGCCGCCAAGCAGCGCGTTCCCCCCCCCAGACGCGGGGATCAGGCAGATATGAGGGGATTATCATCGCCGAGCGTATTCGGTCTCTGTGATCGCAGTATGGCCGCCAAGCAGCGCGTTCCCCCCCCAGACGCGGGGATCAGGCAGATATGAGGGGATTATCATCGCCGAGCGTATTCGGTCTCTGTGATCGCAGTATGGCCGCCAAGCAGCGCGTTCCCCCCCCCAGACGCGGGGATCAGGCAGATATGAGGGGATTATCATCGCCGAGCGTATTCGGTCTCTGTGATCGCAGTATGGCCGCCAAGCAGCGCGTTCCCCCCCCCAGACGCGGGGATCAGGCAGATATGAGGGGATTATCATCGCCGAGCGTATTCGGTCTCTGTGATCGCAGTATGGCACCCAAGCAGCGCGTTCCCCCCCCAGACGCGGGGATCAGGCAGATATGAGGGGATTATCATCGCCGAGCGTATTCGGTCTCTGTGATCGCAGTATGGCCGCCAAGCAGCGCGTTCCCCCCCCGGACGTGGGGCTCAGGCAGATATGAGGGGATTATCATCGCCGAGCGTATTCGGTCTCTGTGATCGCAGTATGGCCGCCAAGCAGCGCGTTCCCCCCCCCAGACGCGGGGATCAGGCAGATATGAGGGGATTATCATCGCCGAGCGTATTCGGTCTCTGTGATCGCAGTATGGCCGCCAAGCAGCGCGTTCCCCCCCCAGACGCGGGGATCAGACGGATATGAGGGGATTTTCAGCGCCGGGCGTATTCGGTCTCTGTGATCGCAGTATGGCCGCCAAGCAGCGAGGTCCCCCCCCAGACTCGGGAATCAGGCAGATATGAGGGGATTTTCATCGCCGAGCATCACTTAGGACTTTACAACCTGCGCTGTTGGATTAGAGGCGTAACCTGAGCTTCGTCCAATGATGTGATTGCTGGCATCGGGCTGCTCCAGTGCGGCTCTCCGGCTGCTGGTTTAAATTATGACATAGCTCAGAGTGCGTGTCATCGCGGGGCCCCGGGGCAGCGCTGTCTAATGTCAGCCCCCGGGGCCCCAATCCTATTACCTGCTGCAACGTTACAAATTAGCTGATGAAATCATTACCAGTTCAGGAGAAATCCCCGACCAGGACTGCCGCCATTTCAGTGACCGACTATGAGGACTGCGCTGGGATTCTACAAACATCAGAAATCTTGCCGGAATAATCCAGAGTGGGCCAATCGCTGGGGGTCAGGATAGAATAATCCAGAGTGGGCCAATCACTGGGGGTCAGGATAGAATAATCCAGAGTGGGTCGATCGCTGGGGGTCAGGATAGAATAATCCAGAGTGGGCCAATCACTGGGGGTCAGGATAGAATAATCCAGAGTGGGTCGATCGCTGGGGGTCAGGATAGAATAATCCAGAGTGGGAGGATCGCTGGGGGTCAGGATAAAATCATCTGGAGCGGGCCGATCGCTGGGGGTCAGGATAGAATCATCTGGAGCGGGCCGATCGCTGGGGGTCAGGATAGAATCATCTGGGGCGGGCCGATCGCTGGGGGTCAGGATAGAATAATCCAGAGCGGGCCAATCGCTGGGGGTCAGGATAGAATCATCTGGGGCGGGCCGATCGCTGGGGGTCAGGATAGAATAATCCATAACAGGCCGATTGCTGGGGGTCAGGATAGAATCATCTGGAGCGGGCCGATCGCTGGGGGTCAGGATAGAATCATCTGGGGCGGGCCGATCGCTGGGGGTCAGGATAGAATAATCCAGAGCGGGCCAATCGCTGGGGGTCAGGATAGAATAATCCATAACAGCCCGATTGCTGGGGGTCAGGATAGAATCATCTGGAGCGGGCCGATTGCTGGGGGTCAGGATAGAATCATCCAGAGTGGGTCGATCGCTGGGGGTCAGGATAAAATCATCTGGAGCGGGCCGATCGCTGGAGGTCAGGATAGAATCATCCAGAGCGGGCTGATCGCTGGGGGTCAGGATAGAATCATCGGGAGCGGGCCGATTGCTAGGGGTCAGGATAGAATCATCGGGAGCGGGCCGATTGCTAGGGGTCAGGATAGAATAATCCAGAGTGGGTCGATCGATGGGGGTCAGGATAGAATAATCCAGAGTGGGTCGATCGATGGGGGTTAGGATACAATAATCCAGAGTGGGTCGATCGATGGGGGTCAGGATAAAATAATCCAGAGCGGACCGATTGTTGGGGGTCAGGATAGAATCAATTGGAGCGGGCCGATCGCTGGGGGTCAGGATAGAATCATCCGGAGTACGTCGATCGCTGGGGGTCAGGATAGAATAATCCATAATGGGCCGATCGCTGGGGGTCAGGATAGAATAATCCATAACGGGCTGATCGCTGGGGGTCAGGATAGAATAACAGAAGAATTTACTAGGTCAGCTCCATCTAGTGGCCACAATGTGGTATTTTCCTGAAGTGCGTTATTCCACTGTGACTGAACAACATTCAACCTGGAGAGGGAATAGCTTAGTAACATTCGATCTTGTCCCCATTCTCACAGAGTGAATGTACACACAGAACGAATAACTCTTTATAAATATTCCTCTATAGTGTTTCTTTTTGTAGAGGTCTGTACCTCAGGCCAGGAAGAGGGACATTGGGGGGGACAGAGGAATTTGGCTCCAATATAGGGACAGTCCCTTTCCCTACTAGTCTGGAACCTCTCCCTGCCACTAATACAGTCCCTGTCAGGCAGGCGACCCGTCCCTACACGACACACACGGGAAATGCATGCCAAGCCTGGAAGCCAGGGTCTTAAATAGACTCTGCTCGGCACAAGATGGCTGCCAGAGTCACATGATGCAGCAGCATCCAACCATATAGCTTCCCATGTTCCCCTTGACTTCCTTCCCCTCTACAATGCCGCCGCAGTTGAGCGCCACCTGCAGCGCAGAAAGTAGACTGCACCGGCCTACATGTACACAGGTCACCCATGGGCTGGATGGAGCCTTACGGAACCATATGTTGTGGTAAACACCTTCACTGACCATGCTCTTCACCCTGCGTGCGTTGTTCACGTTACACATGTGCATTGGTTCCGTAAGAGTGCAGCACTTCTCTGCATATCACAACACAAAGTTTAATAAAGTGTTAGATGAACCATAACTGCCACAAGTTGGTTTTTATTGCTGTTGCTATGCATGGTGGGAAAATCTAAATTTTACAGTTGTCACCAGAATATAAATGAGAGATAAAATCTTCCAAACGGGAGCATTGGTGAGAACTGCCAAGAAGGGATTTCCCTCATTTTGAAGAAATGTGCTCTGTCGGTTCACCCAGACAGGTGAAGATGCATGTGAAGCTTCTAATCATTTCCTACTCTGTAGGGAAGCCATTCTCACCCAGGGTTCCTCCAGAGGTTGCTAGGGGTTCCTGGAACTGTGACTAATTGACCTCCCATCTGATGGTACCTACATAGTTGTAGAGCCAGCACCTACAGAGGTTTCTGGGGGTTCCTGGAACTGTGACTAACTGACCTCCCATCTGATGGTACCTGCATAGTTCCACAGCCAACACCACTTGGCAGAACCAGTGGCATGGCACCATAGATCTTTATGATCACCCATTCTCAACCAAGGATCTGTGGATCCCTAAGGTTCCTTTAGAAGTTGCTAGGAGTTCTTTGAACTGTAGCCGACTGACCTCCCATCTGATGGTGCGTACATAGTTGTAGAGCCAGCACCTACAGAGGTTTCTGGGGGTTCCTTGAGCTGCGACTAATTGATCTTCCATCTGATGGTGCCTGCATAGTTCCAGGCCAACACCACTTGACAGAACCAGCGGGAAGGCACCTGCAATCTTAATAGTTGACTGTAAGGGTGGCTTTCTTCTCACTGACTCCTAATGTAAGGGGCATTTTTTTCTACTGATCCCCCGATGAATTTGTTTTAGAAGGGGTTCTCTGAGACATATAGCTGGAGTTCCCCTAGACCGGGTGTCGGCAACCCGCGGCTCCGGAGCCGCATGCGGCTCCTTTTCACCTTTCCTGCGGCTCCGGAGCACACTGCCCACCAGGTGACAGGCAATAGGGTCGGCAAGCCGCGGCTCTTTTAATGTAGATCTTCTGTGTGCCGGGCGCCCGCTGGCAAACATTGGCTGTCAGGATGTAGGCGGGGCAGCCCGGATGTAGGCGGGGCAGCGTGACGAACTCCTCTCCTCTCACAGTCCGCCCTGAAGACCAGAACGGCGCGGGAACCCAGCGAGAGGAACGCGCGGAGCAAAGGTAAGTGAATTCACACAATATGGGGAATGAATTACTATGGGGGATGAATTACTATAGGGGGGATGAATTACTACGGGGGATGAATTACTATAGGGGGGATGAATTACTACGGGGGATGAATTACTACAGGGGGGATGAATTACTATAGGGGGGATGAATTACTATATGGGGGATGAATTACTATGGGGGATGAATTACTATATGGGGGATGAATTACTATGGGGGATGAATTACTATAGGGGGGATGAATTACTATATGAGGGATGAATTACTATATGAGGGATGAATTACTATATGGGATGAATTACTATGGGGGATGAATTACTATGGGGGATGAATTACTATATGGGGGATGATCTACTATATGGGGGATGAATTACTATAGGGGGGATGAATTACTATGGGGGATGAATTACTATATGGGGGATGAATTACTATAGGGGGGATGAATTACTATGGGGGATGAATTACTATATGAGGGATGAATTACTATATGGGGGATGAATTACTATGGGGGATGAATTACTATGGGGGATGAATTACTATATGGGGGATGAATTACTATATGGGGGATGTATTTTCAGTTTTAAAAATGTTTCTCTCAAAATAAATTTCAATCGTGGTTTTGGCGAGATTTGGCTCAGTCGAAAAAAAAGGTTGCCCACCACTGACCTAAGGCTATGATTGTGATTATGACGATACACTGTGGCCCTGATTAACCCTTTGCTTACTGGGCCCTTAAACCCCCTTCATGACCAGAGCGTTTTTTGCAATATATGCAGTGTTGGATTTGTTTTAAATGTTGCAATGGTTTTGCGGCTCCCAGTCTTTTTTTCCCTCTCGGAAATGGGTCCAAGTGGCTCTTTATGTCTTAAAGGTTGCAGACCCCTGCCCTAGACCAACCAGGGTACCTCCAGAGGTTGCTAGAATTTCCTTGAACTGTGACAAATTGACCTCCCATCTGATGGTGCCTGCATAGATCCGGAGCCAACAACACTTGGCAGAACCAGTGGCATGGCACCAATGGTCTTTCTGATCAGCCACAATTGAGCTGTGACTAATTAACCTCTCACCTGATGGTGCCTGCATAGTTCCAGGCCAACACCACTTGGCAGAAGCAGCGGCATGGCTCTAATGGTCTTTCTGTTTAGCCCCATTACCAACCAGGCTTCCTTTGGAGGTTGCCATATGTTCCATGAACTGTGACTGAACTCCCATCTGATGGTGCCTGCATAGTTCCGGGCCAACACCACTTGGGAGAACCAGCGGCATGGCACTAATGGTCTTTCTGATCAGTCCCATTGCCAACCAGGCTTCTTTCAGAGGTTGCCATATGTTCCATGAACTGTGGCTGAACCCCAGCTGATGGTGCCTGCATAGTTCTGTGCCAACACCACTTGGCAGAACCAGCACAGTGGCACTAATGGTCTTTCTGATCAGCCCCATTGCCAACCAGGCTTCCTTCAGAGGTTGCCATATGTTCCCTGAACTGTGGTTGACCTCCCATCTGATGGTGCCTGCAGAACCAGCAGGAAAGCACCTACGACCTTGTTAGTTGGCTGTAAGGGTGGCATTCTTCTCAGTGACTTCCAATGTAAGGGGCATTTGTGCTACTGATCCCCCGATGAGTTGGTTTAAGATGGGGGTTCCCCAAGACCTGTAAATTATTTCAAGGGTTCCTCTGGGCTTAGAAGTTTGACAAAGGCTTCTATGGAGATACAAGTGTACTGGGGTGAAGGTCAGAGCCATGTGAAGGGTTAGCATTAGTACTAAATTAACTTTCGACCGTCATAAATTTTGTCGTGCTAAAACCACCGTGCCTGAAGACTACCGCGCCAACTGAACTCCTGGCCAAAACCACTTGGCAGAACCAGCGGCATGGCACTAATGGTCTTTCAGATCAGCCCCATTGCCCACCAGGCTTCCTTCAGAGGTTGCCATATGTTCCATGAGGTGTGGCTGACCTCCCATCTGATGGTGCCTGCAGAACCAGCAGGAAGACACCTACAACCTTGTTAGTTGACTGTAAGGGTGGCATTCTTCTCACTGACTTCCAATGTAAGGGGCATTTTTTCTACTGATCCCCGCGATGAGTTGGTTTAAGATGGTTCCTCTGGGGTTAGAAGGTTGACAAAGGCTTCTATGGAGATACAAGTGTACTGGGGTGAAGGTCAGGGCCATGTGAAAGGTTAGCATTAGTGCTAAATTAACTTTAGAACGTCATAAATTTTGTCGCGCTAAAACCATCGTGCCTGAAAACTACCACGCCAACGGAACTCCGGGCCAACACCACTTGGCAGAACCAGCGCAGTGGCACTAATGGTCTTTCTAATCAGCCCCATTGCCAACCAGGCTTCCTTCAGAGGTTGCCATATGTTCCATGAACTGTGGCTGACCTCCCATCTGATGATGCCTACGACGACACCTATGACCTTGTTAGTTGACTGTAAGGGTGGCATTCTTCTCAGTGACTTCCAATGTAAGGGGCATTTGTGCTACTGATCCCCCGATGAGTTGGTTTAAGATGGGGTTCCCCAAGACCTGTAAATTATTTCAAGGGTTCCTCTGGGCTTAGAAGTTTGACAAAGGCTTCTATGGAGATACAAGTGTACTCGGGTGAAGGTCAGGGCCATGTGAAGGGTTAGCATTAGTACTAAATTAACTTTCGACCGTCATAAATTTTGTCGTGCTAAAACCACCGTGCCTGAAGACTACCGCGCCAACTGAACTCCTGGCCAAAACCACTTGGCAGAACCAGCGGCATGGCACTAATGGTCTTTCAGATCAGACCCATTGCCCACCAGGCTTCCTTCAGAGGTTGCCATATGTTCCATGAACTGTGGCTGAACGCCCAGCTTATGGTGCCTGCATAGTTCCGGGCCAACACCACTTGGCAAAACCAGCGCCATGGCACTAATGGTCTTTCTGATCAGCCCCATTGCCAACCAGGCTTCCTTCAGAGGTTGCCATATGTTCCCTGAACTGTGGCTCACCTCCCATCTGATGATGCCTACGACGACACCTACGACCTTGTTAGTTGACTGTAAGGGTGGCATTCTTCTCAGTGACTTCCAATGTAAGGGGCATTTGTGCTACTGATCCCCCGATGAGTTGGTTTAAGATGGGGGTTCCCCAAGACTTGTAAATTATTTTGAGGGTTCCTCTGGGGTTAGAAGGTTGACAAAGGCTTCTATGGAGATACAAGTGTACTCGGGTGAAGGTCAGGGCCATGTCAAGGGTTAGCATTAGTGCTAAATTAACTTTCGACCGTCATAAATTTTGTCGTGCTAAAACCACCGTGCCTGAAGACTACCGCGCCAACTGAACTCCTGGACAAGACCACTTGGCAGAACCAGCGGCATGGCACTAATGGTCTTTCAGATCAGCCCCATTGCCCACCAGGCTTCCTTCAGAGGTTGCCATATGTTCCATGAACTGTGGCTGAATGCCCAGCTGATGGTGCCTGCAAAGTCCCGGGCCAACACCACTTGGCAGAACCAGCGCCATGGCACTAATGGTCTTTCTGATCAGCCCCATTGCCAACCAGGCTTCTTTCAGAGGTTGCCATATGTTCCCTGAACTGTGGTTGACCTCCCATCTGATGGTGCCTGCAGAACCAGCAGGAAAGCACCTACGACCTTGTTTGTTGACTGTAAGGGTGGCATTCTTCTCATTGACTTCCAATGTAAGGGGCATTTTTTCTACTGATCCCCCGATGAGTTGGTTTAAGATGGGGGTTCCCAAGACCTGTAAATTATTTTGAGGGTTCCTCTGGGGTGAGAATGTTGACAAAGGCTTCTATGGAGATACAAGTGTAGTCGGGTGAAGGTCAGGGCCATGTCAAGGGTTAGCATTAGTGCTAAATTAACTTTAGAACGTCGTAAATTTTGTCGCGCTAAAACCGTCGTGCCTGAAAACTACCACGCCAACTGAACTCCGGGCCAAAACCTCTTGGCAGAACCAGCGGCATGGCACTAATG
Source organism: Staurois parvus (assembly GCF_062004578.1). Classification (NCBI taxonomy): domain Eukaryota; kingdom Metazoa; phylum Chordata; class Amphibia; order Anura; family Ranidae; genus Staurois; species Staurois parvus. The sequence goes on from NW_028320691.1 coordinate 43,176, forward strand.
GTTTTTCAGATCAGCCCCATTGCCAACCAGGCTTCTTTCAGAGGTTGCCATATGTTCCCTGAACTGTGGTTGACCTCCCATCTGATGGTGCCTGCAGAACCAGCAGGAAGACACTTATGACCTTGTTAGTTGACTGTAAGGGTGGCATTCTTCTCACTGACTTCCAATGTAAGGGGCATTTTTTCTACTGATCCCCGCGATGAGTTGGTTTAAGATGGTTCCTCTGGGGTTAGAAGTTTGACAAAGGCTTCTATGGAGATACAAGTGTACTGGGGTGAAGGTCAGGGCCATGTCAAGGGTTAGCATTAGTGCTAAATTAACTTTAGAACATCGTAAATTTTGTCACGCTAAAACCGTCGTGCCTGAAAACTACCGCGCCAACTGAACTCCGGGCCAAAACCACTTGGCATAACCATCGCAGTGGCACAAATGGTCTTTCTAATCAGCCCCAATGCCAACCAGGCTTCCTTCAGAGGTTGCCATATGTTCCATGAACTGTGGCTGAATGCCCATCTGATGGTGCCTGCATAGTTCCGGGCCAACACCACTTGGCAGAACCAGCGCCATGGCACTAATGGTCTTTCAGATCAGCCCCATTGCCAACCAGGCTTCCTTCAGAGGTTGCCATATGTTCCCTGAACTGTGGCTGACCTCCCATCTGATGGTGTCTGCAGAACCAGCAGGAAGACACCTACGACCTTGTTAGTTGACTGTGAGGGTGGCATTCTTCTCATTGACTTCCAATGTAAGGGGCATTTGTGCTACTGATCCCCCGATGAGTTGGTTTAAGATGGGGGTTCCCCAAGACCTGTAAATTATTTTGAGGGTTCCTCTGGGGTTAGAAGGTTGACAAAGGCTTCTATGGAGATACAAGTGTAGTTGGGTGAAGGTCAGGGCCATGTCAAGGGTTAGCATTAATGCTAAATTAACTTTCGACCGTCGTAAATTTTGTTGCGCTAAAACCGCCGTGCCTGAAGACTACCGCGCCAACTGTACTCTGGGCCAAGACCACTTGGCAGAACCAGCGCCATGGCACTAATGAACTCCGGGCCAACACCACTTGGCAGAACCAGCGCCATGGCACTAATGAACTCCGGGCCAACACCACTTGGCAGAACCAGCGCCATGGCACTAATGAACTCCGGGCCAACACCACTTGGCAGAACCAGCGCCATGGCACTAATGAACTCCGGGGCCAACACCACTTGGCATGACCAGCGCCATGGCACTAATGAACTCCGGGCCAACACCACTTGGCAGAACCAGCGCCATGGCACTAATGAACTCCGGGGCCAACACCACTTGGCATGACCAGCGCCATGGCACTAATGAACTCCGGGCCAACATAAAAAAAGCGAGCGTACGAGTGCTACAAAGGTGACCGCCTGGAGTTCCCCTTTAAGAGCGAGCGAGCCGTGACCCCGAGCAGCCCACCCCTTTCTTGTTGTCGGTAATATCGCTGGAAATGTGGCTTTAATTAGAACGCTAATGAAATGTGAAAACGCAGACAGACACTTGACGAAGCCGGCTTCGCGTTATGTTACATGTGTGCGAACTACAAAGTATCCAGCTGAGTGAAACATTATCTCCGCGCTCCCCGCGCTCCCCGCGCTCCCCGCACATCCGCCCGACTTAAGCCGGATAATTAATGTGTTCTTTGGCTGGAGGTCAGTTTACAGCTTTTTTTTTTCTTTGCGCAGAATTTTCACATTTTTCAGGATGCTGTAATGCGGCTAAAATGCTTTTCAACGTCTTGATGGGAGCGCGTCTCGGTGAACGTGGTGTGCGTGTGGAAGCTCCGCCCACATTCTGGTGGGACAGGTCACCGCTTACGTTAAGGACTGAACTTTTTTACTGTAAAACCTTTTCTTTGGAGGTATTTAAAAAAAAAAAAAAAAAGAAGATGATTGGAAACAACATAAATCTGAAGTCTAGGCTGAACTTTGACCTCCGTCTCTTCCCCACCCCATCAGTCTTCACAGTTGTACCGACTCACCTCCTGGACTGAAATGATTTCACTGCACACTGTGAGCTTCTCACAATGTGTATTAGAGGCTGCAGCAAGTCACAGAGAGAGCTCATTTCCTGGCTGGAGGATGTCCAACATCATCTAGATCTTCGCTCCTCAGCCTGACTGCCTCTGGCCCCACCCATTCCATTTCCATTCTGTCACTCAGTCTGTTGCTGGGGGTGGGGAGGTGACCCGGCTGTGTTGTTTAACTGCAGCGGAGAAAATCCGGGTCACTGAATTATGAGGGGTTCCCACCATCCCTGTGCTGAGTTCCTGGGTCTGTACCCCCGCTGTGCACATTATGAGGGGTTCCCATTGTCCCTGTGCTGAGTTCCCGGGTCTGTACGTCCGCTGTGCCCATTATGAGGGGTTCCCACCATCCCTGTGCTGAGTTCCCGGGTCTGTACGCAGGCTGTGCCCATTATGAGGGGTTCCCACCATCCCTGTGCCAAGTTCCTGGGTCTGTATGCCCGCTGTGCCCATTATGAGGGGTTCCCACCATCCCTGTGCCGAGTTCCCATATCTGTACACCTGCTGGGCCCATTATGAGGGGTTCCCACCATCCCTGTGCTGAGTTCCCGGGTCTGTACGTCCGCTGTGCCCATTATGAGGGGTTCCCACCATCCCTGTGCTGAGTTCCTGGGTCTGTACGCCCGCTGTGCCCATTATGAGGGGTTCCCACCATCCCTGTGCCGAGTTCCAGGGTCTGTACCCCCGCTGTGCCCATTATGAGGGGTTCCCACCGTCATGGTGCTGAGTTCCCAGATCTGTACGCCTGCTGTGCCCATTATGAGGGGTTCCCACCATCCCTGTGCTGAGTTCCCAGATCTGTACACCCTCTGTGCCCATTATGAGGGGTTCCCGCCATCCCTGTGCTGAGTTCCCAGATCTGTACACCCTCTATGCCCATTATGAGGGGTTCCCGCCATCCCTGTGCCGAGTTCCCGGGTCTGTACACCCGCTGTGCCCATTATGAGGGGTTCCCACCATCCCTGTGCCGAGTTCCCGGGTCTGTACACCCGCTGTGCCCATTATGAGGGGTTCCCACCGTCACGGTGCTGAGGAACGACGCCGCGTCTTCCTCCCGGAATGTGAAATCTTCATTTTCAGTCGGGAATTTTCTTCCGTTTTTAATAATAATCAGCAGATAAGCTCTCCATCCGTGATTCTTCTCTGTAGGACACATAGACTTCCTCCTACATTCCCCCCTCTAGTCTTCCAACAGCTGATCCCACCATCGTTCCATCCGGGCCCCAGTCTTTCCAGTATGAGGGTTGTGCTGTGTGGCAGAACTGTGTAAATCTCAGGACTGGATGGACAGGAATGTTATGGCGAGCAGCACAGCCCCCATAGATGTGCTTTGTCTGCATTTTAGCTGTTGGGGTTTCATACGAGAAGTCTGCTATAAGAAACGCATTCGTCAGACGGGAAGGCCGCGGCGTGCGTAATCCTCCGTTGCAGGCGGATGGTCGGCGCGTTCAATGCAAATCACGGAAAACGACGTCATCCTGCACTCAGGCACATCTCCGTCATGGCACAAAGGTGCAGCTTCAGTGTCCCGGGCTGCCCTCGGCACGCCGACAGATATTAATTCCCCGAGCTGGTGAGCGCATGGCGGAGGTATTTCATTGGCCGGGAGAAGCAATGCGGCTTTATCTGCCCGCAATCCATCACTACTAGACCTTTCCAGCCTGAAGGATCCTCCACATGTTACTCCCCTCATTCCATGGGAATTCTCTTCTCCTGCTCTTAACCCCTTCCAGTCCGGACACTCCCCCCTTCCAGTCCGGACACTCCCCCCCTTCCAGTCCGGACACTCCCCCCCTTCCAGTCCGGACACTCCCCCCCTTCCAGTCCGGACACTCCCCCCCTTCCAGTCCGGACACTCCCCCCCCTTCCAGTCCGGACACTTCCCCCCCTTCCAGTCCGGACACTCCCCCCTTCCAGGTCCGGACACTCCCCCCCTTCCAGTCCGGACACTCCCCCCCTTCCAGTCCGGACACTTCCCCCCCTTCCATTCCGGACACTCCCCCCCTTCCAGTCCGGACACTCCCCCCCCTTCCAGTCCGGACACTTTCACCCCCTTCCAGTCCGGACACTTTCCCCTTCCAGTCCGGACACTTCCCCCCCTTCCATTCTGCACACTCCCCCCCTTCCAGTCCGGACACTCCCCCCCCCTTCCAGTCCGGACACTTTCACCCCCTTCCAGTCCGGACACTTCCCCCCCTTCCAGTCCGGACACTCCCCCCCTTCCAGTCCAGACACTCCCCCCCTTCCAGTCCGGACACTTCCCCCCCTTCCAGTCCGGACACTCCCCCCTTCCATTCCGGACACTCCCCCCCCTTCCAGTCCGGACACTTTCACCCCCTTCCAGTCCAGACACTCCCCCCCTTCCAGTCCGGACGCTTTCACCCCCTTCCAGTCCGGACACTTTCACCCCCTTCCAGTCCGGACGCTTTCCCCCCCTTCCAGTCCGGACACTTTCCCCCCCTTCCAGTCCGGACACTCCCCCCCCCTCCCCCCCAGGCCAATTTTCAGCTTTCAGCACTATCACACTTTGAATGACAATTGCGCGGTCATGCAACACTGTACCCATATGAATATTTTAGCATTTTGTTGAGACAGATAAAACATTATTTTGGTGGTATTTATTCACCGCTGGGATTTCTATTTTTTTTTTGCTATATAAATGAAAAAGTCCAAAAATTAAAAAAAAAAAGTGTTTTTCTAATAAAATTTTGCAAATAAATAATCTTTCTTCATAAATCTCGGCCAAAATTTATTTATCTATCTTTTTACTAAAAAAAAACAAACCCAAATTAGTTTATAACCAAAAAATATAATTTAAAACATTTTTTTTTACATCTGTATTTTAGTTTTTTATATTATTATTTATGTTTTTTTTTACATACTGTCACCCTAGCAGTGTGGGATCACCATGGTGACACTGTACTACTTGGGGATGATGAAGGTTTTTTTTTTTTTACACTGATTGCTTTTATACCCATAAAGGCTGTAAGAGGAATCATTTCTCCTTCCCTCTGGCTGCATTCCTGCAGCCATTGAGAAATACTGTGAGAGCTGTGATTGGTCACAATTGTCACATGGTACAGGGCTGTTGTGAATGGCCCTGTACCCTTGTGATCTCTGTGATCATAGTTGTCAGTCAGCCTCTGGTGATCACAGATTTCACACGTAGTAAGCAATGCTGTAAGAAGTGACATCTTGCTTACTACTATTCATGTGATCACCAGAGGCTGAATGACAACTCATGGGGCCCCCGGGCAATAGGGGATCATGGGGCCCTTTTGTCCTTGCCCAAACTCAAAAAAGCCTATGAAAAGGTACCAGGGGCATCTCATGGGGCCCCCTACTGACCCCGGGCCCTCGTTAGTGCTTGAGTTCCCAAATGGTCAGTCCGCCCGTTGGTGATCACTGATTGGCCAATCAGTGATTACATGATCAGGACCTCACACAGAGGTCCCGTACAGCGATCGGACACAGCCTGAAAATGTGGGCGCCATTTATGTCCATGGGCCAGACGGGAGGGAAATCCCACCAAAACAGAGAAAAAGGTAGCAAATGGCCACAACGACCAGGTTTTGGCAATTTCTAACTTGTAACGAGGATTCGGTAACGTTGTGTATGTGCAGATCCCGGTATTCCCGGTATTGATGGCGATTGTCAGATTGGATGACCATCTTATGTCTGGGGCAGGGGCGGACTGACCGTTTAGCCACTCGGGCACTGCCCGAGGGCCCAGGGTCAGTAGGGGGCCCCATGAGATGCTCCTGGTAGCTTCTCATAGGCTTTTTTGGGTGTGGTTTGAGTGTGTGTAAGGACACAGGGGCCCCATGATTTCCTACTGGCCGGGGGCCCCATGAGTTGTCAGTCCGCCCCTGGTCTGGGGTCCCGCGGATGAGTGACGTTGACTTCCCTCTTCCCATCTTCTTGGCTCCACTGAACGTTCATGTTTATGTTCCTGCTGGAAGGAAAGTCCTCAACATATCAGAAGACGGTAATGTATGGAGAGCGAGACATTCGTTACATTGTGACGCCTCAACATTTCTCATCCAACAATACGATTGTTCCCGACACGTTTCATGGACCAGCGACCACTTCTTCAGAGGGAATCGGAAAATTGGTTCAGGTTGGAGATATAAAATGTACCATCTCTGTTCCCGGGTCTGTACACCTGGAGTGTTGATTATGAGGGGAACCCACCATCCCTGTGCTGAGTTCCCGGGTCCGTACACCCACTGTGCCCATTATGAGGGGTTCCCACCATCCCTGTGCTGAGTTCCCGGGTCTGTACACCCCACTGTGCCCATTATGAGCAGTTCCCACCATCCCTCTGCTGAGTTCCCAGATCTGTACACCCACTGTGCCCATTATGAGGGGATCCCACCATCCCTGTGCTGAGTCCCCGGGTCTGTACGCCTGCTGGGCCCATTATGAGGGTTTCCCACCATTCCTGTGCTGAGTTCCCTTGTCTGTACACCTGCTGTGCCCATTATGAGGGGTTCCCACCATCCCTGTGCTGAGTCCCCGAGTCTGTACGCCACCTGGGCCCCATTATGAGGGGTTCTCGTCATCCCTGTGCCGGGTTCCCGGGTCTGTACACCTGCTGTACCCAATGTGAGGGGTTCCCACCATCCGGAACCGGAAGTTCCTCGGGAGCTTGCACTCATTTATACCAATCCAGATGCCCAGAAGCTGGTCATAGGCCGCTGGTCACCCTGCTGGAGAATACTCCTCCTCATCAGAGCTCTTCTTACGCTGGTCACCCAGCTGGTGAAACATGTCATTATGAGGCCTGGGATCCTGGAGGATAATGAAGAACGTTCTAAAGCAGAGAAGACCACCTACCTCTGAGTACATTCCTGGGGATGAACAAAGTATAAAAAACCAAACTATGTCCTCTTCCTCCACCGCTGAGGAATGACGCCGCTTCTTCCTCCACCTCTGAGGAATGATGCCACTTTTTCCTCCACCGCTGGGGAACGACGCAGCTTCTTCCTCCACCACTGAGGAACGACACCACTTCTTACCCCGCCCCTGAGGAATGACGCCACTTCTTCCCCCACCTCTGAGGAATGACGCCGCTTTTTCCTCCACCTCTGAGGAACGACGTCGCATCTTCCTCCACCTCTGAGGAATGATGTCGCTTCTTCCCCCGCCCCTAAGGAATGAAGCCGCTTCTTCCTCCGCCCCTGAGGAACTACGCCACTTTTTCCTCCACCGCTGGGGAACGACGCAGCTTCTTCCTCCGCCACTGAGGAACGACACCGCTTCTTCCCCCGCCCCTGAGGAACGACGCCGCTTCTTCCCCCGCCCCTGAGGAACGACGCCGCTTCTTCCTCCACCTCTGAGGAACGACGTCGCTTCTTCCTCCACCTCTGAGGAACGACGTCGCTTCTTCCCCCACCCCCTGAGGAATGATGCCGCTTCTTCCCCCGCCCCTAAGGACTGACGCCGCTTCTTCCTCCCGGAATGTGAAATCTTCATTGGCAGTCGGGAATTTTCTTCCGTTTTGAATAATAAACAGCAGATAAGCTCTCCATCTGTGATTCTTCTCTGTAGGACACATAGACTTCCTTCTACATTCCCCCCTCTAGTCTTCCTGATCCCACCATCGTTCTATCCGGGGCCCCAGTCTTCCAGTATGAGGGCCACAATGTGGATTCTACAAATATTCCCCCAAAATTTAAATGAATGAATAAAAACACTCCAAGAAATAACTTCACATCAGAAGCCCCTCATTACGTCCACCCTTCCATCAGAGCCCCCCCTTTTCAGGTTACAGCCCCTTTTACATCAGAAGCCCCCCATCACATCAGAGTCCCTGTATCACATCAGAAGCCCCCCCATTACATCAGAGCCCCTCTTTCACATCAGAAGTCCACCCTTTCTCATCAGAAGCCCTCCATCACATCAGAAGCCCCCACCACATCGGAATCTCCCTTTCACATTAGAAGCCCCTCATCACATCAGAGTCTTCCTATCACATTAGAACTCCCCCCCCCAATCACATCAGTAGTCCCACTTTCTCACCAGAAGCCCCCCTTTCTCATCAGAAGCCCCGCCATCACATCAGAGTCCCCCCCACCACATCAGAAGCCCCCCCATCACATGAGAGCCCCCATCACATCACATCGGAGTCCCCCCACCACATCAGAAGCCCCCCCATCACATGAGAGCCCCCCATCACATCACATCAGAGTCCCCCCATCACATCAGAAGCCCCATCACATCAGAGTCCCCCCACCACATCAGAAGCCCCATCACATTGGAGTCCCCCACCACATCAGAAGCCCCCCATCACATGAGAGCCCCATCACATCGGAGTCCCCCCACCACATCAGAAGCCCCCATCACATCAGAAGCCCCCCATCACATGAGAGCCCCAATCACATCTGAGTCCCCCCACCACATCAGAAGCCCCCCATCACATCAGAAGCCCCCATCACATCAATGTGGGTTAACATGCGTTCACCGACGCACCTCACAAGTGTGACCCCGGCATTATTGAATGAATAAGTTCTCCATCAGACGAGAATAAAGCCGGAAATAGTTCCCGTGTTCCGCATTTGTGAATTGAGAGGAAAGTTCTGAGCGAAAAGGTCGCGCGGGAAACAAATAAAGGTGTGAAAAGTTGGGGTAAAGGGCGGTAATGATTTGTGGCAGAACGGCGGCCCCTCTTTACAATCTGCCCCAGAACAGACCTTTCCTATGTCAGGTCTACGAGTCCCATAAACAGACAACATGGAGACCAGATCGGCGCTGGGAGCGCAGGGGGTAACACGCGCGTCACATGCCCGCTCTTCCTCTGCAACTTGCAACAATAAATTGAGTGGGTTTTGGAGTTTACGAGGCAATAAACAGTGTGGACCTCTGACCCCGCCGTTCAATGAATACATTCGCAGCAGATGTGTTTATTGACAGCTATTTACATGGAGCTGTTCATACAGGCGGCGGGGCGCACGACGCGGGAACTGCAAGTCATATGTTTGAGTTTAACACTTCTCTGCGACCGGTTTACAGAAAACACACAAATGATTGAATGTTACATTCTTGGAGGAACAAGAAAACATTCGTGCATGCAGGAACGCGCAGCAATCAGGGGACGCAGCGGCGATTTATCAAAGGGCGTTTTTTTTTTTGTCTTCAGCTCGCGTGCAAGATGTTTGTCAAACGTTTGAGAGGTGGAGGTCGGGAAGGGGCGGGGGAGAGGGTTGAATGTTGATGTGCGAGGCGTCCTTCACATTGGCTGGGCCACATAGGCGTCCATCTTGTCTTTTTTCCTTTCTGGAGGATTTATGAAAAGGGAAGCCCAGAGTTCCGGAAGAGCCAAGATGGCACTGTTTTCTAAACAAAAAGGACATAAAGGAGGATCTTCAGTTGCCTTCATTTTTGACCACGCCTCCCCTCTGGTGCCACCATCTTTCTTAGTCTCTCTGGTGCCACCATCTTTCTTAGTCTCTTAGTCTCTCTGGTGCCACCATCTTTCTTAGTCTCTCTGGTGCCGCCATCTTTCTTAGTCTCTCTGGTGCCGCCATCTTTCTTAGTCTCTCTGGTGCCACCATCTTTCTTAGTCTCTTAGTCTCTCTGGTGCCACCATCTTTCTTAGTCTCTTAGTCTCTCTGGTGCCACCATCTTTCTTAGTCTTTCAGTCTCTGTGGTGCCACCATCTTTCTTAGTCTTTCAGTCTCTGTGGTGCCACCATCTTTCTTAGTCTCTCTGGTGCCACCATCTTTCTTAGTCTCTCTGGTGCCACCATCTTTCTTAGTCTCTTAGTCTCTGTGGTGCCACCATCTTTCTTAGTCTCTCTGGCGCCACCATCTTTCTTAGTCTCTCAGTCTCTGTGGTGCCACCATCTTTCTTAGTCTCTTAGTCTCTGTGATGCCACCATCTTTCTTAGTCTCTGTGGTGCCACCTTCTTTCTTAGTCTCTTAGTCTCTCTGGCGCCACCATCTTTCTTAGTCTTTCAGTCTCTGTGGTGCCACCATCTTTCTTAGTCTCTCTGGTGCCACCATCTTTCTTAGTCTCTGTGGTGCCACCATCTTTCTTAGTCTCTGTGGTGCCACCATCTTTCTTAGTCTCTTAGTCTCTCTGGTGCCACCATCTTTCTTAGTCTCTTAGTCTCTCTGGTGCCACCATCTTTCTTAGTCTTTCAGTCTCTGTGGTGCCACCATCTTTCTTAGTCTCTCTGGTGCCACCATCTTTCTTAGTCTCTTAGTCTCTGTGGTGCCACCATCTTTCTTAGTCTCTTAGTCTCTCTGGCACCACCATCTTTCTTAGTCTTTCAGTCTCTGTGGTGCCACCATCTTTCTTAGTCTTTCAGTCTCTGTGGTGCCACCATCTTTCTTAGTCTCTTAGTCTCTCTGGCGCCACCATCTTTCTTAGTCTCTCTGGTGCCACCATCTTTCTTAGTCTCTGTGGTGCCACCATCTTTCTTAGTCTCTTAGTCTCTCTGGCTCCACCATCTTTCTTAGTGTCTTAGTCTCTCTGATGCCACCATCTTTTTCTTAGGCTCTGCCCAGCCTTGGGAACATCAAGGGGGGTTTCAGGCATACATAGGTACATTGAGTGTTGGAATTTCTATGCTAGCACCATCTTCTCGTGTAACTTCGGGTTAGGGGTACGTTGGGGCTAATGCTGGGTTTGGATAGGGTTATGGTTGGGTTAGGTTAGGATTAGTGTTGGGTTAGGTTGGAGGTAAGGTTGGGTTTGGGTTGAGTTGGCGTTAGGGAACCAAAGCCCTATGGCACATCTGCACATGCCTCCCCTATGGCGCCTCCATCTTTTTAGTTTGGCACATGCAGAGCCCTGCGGCACATCTGCATATGCAAGGGGGGTTTCAGAGAATACACTGATACTGTATATTGTTGTCATTTCTATACTGGTGCCATCTTCCTTGAAACTTAGGGTTAGGGGTTAAATTGGGGTTATGGCTGGGTTAGGGTTAGTTTAGGATTAGTGTAGGGTTGGGGTTAGAGTTAGGGACCCAAAGCCCTGTGGCCCTGTGTGGTGTGTGCAAAGATGTGCCAAAAGGCTCTATCCAGCCTTCAGGTTCTGGCAGATCCCTGTGAGGGGATGGGGGGGGGGGGGGGGGTTCAGGCCTTATACAGATACATTGAGTGTTGGAATTGCCATGCTGGCACAATCTTCCCATGTAATTTAAGAGTTGGATTAGGGTTAAGGTTCAGGTTAGGGTTGGGTTAGGGCTAGTGTATGGTTGGGTTGGGATTAGAATTAGGAACTCGAAGTCCTGTGGCACATCTGCACATGCCTCCCCTCTGGAGCCACTATCTTTTTTAGTGTGGCATGCGTTCAGATGTGCCAAAGAGCTCCGTCTGACCTTCACGGGGGGAATTCTGGCATTATGCAGATACATCAAGTGTTCTATTTCTATACTGGTGCCATCTGCCTGTATAATTTGAGATTAGGGTTTGGTTGGGTTGGGGTAAAGTCTGGGTTAAGGTTCATTTAGGGGACATGAGGGTTGCGCAGATACATTGAGTGTTGAAATTTCCATATTGGCACCATCTTCTCATGTACCGTAAGATCGGGTTAGGGTTAGTGTTGAGTTAGGTTGGGGTTTGAGCTGGGTTAGGTTAGGGTTAGGTTATGGTTGGGTTAGAACTGGGTTAGGATTTGTTTAGGGTTAGGTTGGGGATACGGACCTGAAGTCCTGTGGCACATCTACACATACCTCCCCTCTGGCACTTCCATCTTATTTATTTTGGCATGTACACAGCTGTGCAAAATGGCTCTGCCTGGCCTTCAGGCTCTGCACATGAGAGAGGAGGAGGGGGGGGGGCGTTCAGGTATTACGCAGATACTTTGAGTGTTTAAATTTCCATACTGGTGCCATCTTCCTGTGTAACTTGGTGTTAGGGTTCGGTTGGGGTTAAGACTGGATAAGGGTTATATAAGGTATTAGGTTAGGGTAGGATTAGGGTTATTTTAGGAGTAGTGTAGGGTTGGGATAGTTTAGGGTTGAATTTAGGGACACAAGGCCCTGGGATACATGTGCGAATGACACATCTGTGTGGATTATATTTGGAGGGGTTTCAGGCATTACGCAGATAAATTGAGTGTTGAAATTTCCGTATTGGTGCCATCCTACCATGTAACTTAGGTTTATGTTAGGGTTACCGTTAGGGTTGGGTCAGGGTTTGGTTAAGGTAAGTGTTATGGCTCGGCTAGGGTTAGGTTAGTATTGGGTTAGGGTTGAGTCAGTTTAGGTTAGGGTTAAAGTTGGGTAAGGTTAGGGTTAGGTCAGGGTTAGAGTTTGGTTAGGGTTGAGGCAAGGTTAGATTAAGATTATGTTATGGTTAGAGTTGGGTTAGGATTGGGTTAAGGTTAGGTTAGGGTTGGGTTAAGGTTAGGTTAGAGTTGGGTTAGGGCAGTGTTTCTCAACTCCAGTCCTCATGGACCCCCAACAGGTCATGTTTTCAGGATTTCCCTCAGATGAAACAGCTGTGGTAATTACTAAGGCAGTGAAACTGATCAAATCACCTGTGCAAAATAATGGAAATCCTGAAAACATGACCTGTTGGGGGTCCATGAGGACTGGAGTTGAGAAACACTGGGTTAGGGTTAGAGTTGGGCTGGTTTAGGGTTAGGTTAGGGTTAGAGTTGGGTTAGGGTTGAGGCAAGGTTAGATGAAGGTTAGGTTATGGTTAGAGTTGGGTTAAGGTTAGGTTAGAGTTGGGTTAAGGTTAGGTTAGAGGTTGGGTTAGGGTTAAGTTAGGGTTGGGTAAGGTTAGGTTAGGGTTGGGTTAAAGTTAGGGTAGGGTTGGGTTAGGGTCAGGTCAGCATAAGGGTTGGGTTAAGGTTAGGTTAAGTGGTGAAATATCAATACTGTCTTTGCATGTAGATTTGGGCTAGGTTATGTTAGGGTTGGGTTATTGACCCAAAGCCCTGTGGCACATCTGCGCTTGCCCGGATCGGGGGGGGGGGGGGGGCAAATGTCAATCTTGCTTAGAAAACACAGGAAAGTTTAAAAAAAAACAAAAGTGAGAGAGGGACAGAGAGATGTCAAGAGAAAACACGTTTTTCTTTAGGGTGAAGGCC